>NC_088397.1:31902679-32155179 GCF_034236695.1 Oncorhynchus nerka
GACAACTGCTAATTTACAGATACGTCAAAAAAGTGCAGCCAGAATAACAGCAAAGTAGCTGCATTTGCATTTGTTTAAGTTGCTTTCTAGTGACATTTATTTGGAGACATCCATAACGATGAGCTAATGAGGCGGGATTTTCACCTGGCATAGAAAATGTGCTCACTCGTCAGGACACTGTTGTTCAGAGGGTAGCTAGCCAACAACACAGCTAACACAGTCACTTCAAACTGAAGCTGGAAAAACTGCAAACGAGCTGCACTTTGTTTCGTTTTTACCTACCTTTTATTTCTATTGACATTTCTTTGTATACAGTATATCCATAAAAATGATGGCAGCGGATTCATGATTTCGACTGGCTGAGAAACGTTGCCTGCCTGTCTGTCTCGTCCAGACACGTTCATTACTATGGGACAGCTGGATTACATTTACATTTAAGTCATTTAGCAGACGCTCTTATCCAGAGCGACTTACAAATTGGTTTAATATTGAAACAATGTTGCAAATGTCGTAGAGACAGAGAGACAGGTTTATACAAATCTTTGCTGTTGAAAACTAAATGTTAGTCTAAAAGAAATGTGAGATAATGTCTAGATGCTTTTTATAGAGGAGATAAAGTCTATAAATTGCCTGGCTGGGCTGATGAGACAGTGGATTGCGCAGTCAGATGGAACAGAATAAATAGGCATTTTAACACTATATATTTAGCAGGTGGTAACTTGTGGACACCGGCTGGAATGCGGTTTTAACCAATCAGCATTCAGGACTAGACCCACCCGTTGTATAATTTTCAACATTTAGAAGTTGATCATCAAATTTAGTGGCCTTAATTAAATTGGCTGTAAGATAGCAAGACTGAGTGAAAGAAAGAGAAAAATAAGGAGGGAGAGAGCATCGACCTTTACAAGCTCTTTTTGTCTTATGCATATGTGTGTTCACATGTTCATTTGTGTGAGTTGGCATATGTTTTCTCGTGTGTTTGTGTGTCACTTTTTTAGTTATGCCACCTCGCTCCGCAATCCCTTTAGAATGTAGATTAAATGAGCTCTACATCTCGGAAGCCAGTCTCCAGCTTCCAGTTAGTCTCTCCAGACTCTCCCACACCTTGTTTGCTCTGTGGGGATTAGATCACTTGGCCTCTATATGCGGGAGCAGCCCTCGACAAACTAGGAGAAGATAACAGTGGAGGCCACAAGTGGATGTTAATGATCCCCAGTCCGTTCAAGTGGGTGAATCGCCGAGCCCTATTGTTTCACTGTGAGGAGGCTGGAATTGCCCCACCGCATCCTGTGTGTGTATGAAAGAGAGAGAGGATAAGGGGGTCGTAAGGTCAAGGAAGACACGCAGGCAGTCGCACCACACAGAGAGAGAGAGAGAGAGAGAGAGAGAGAGAGAGAGAGAGAGAGAGATAAAGTTAGTGGAGTGTTTAGACAGGAAACGAGTAAAGGACCACCGTTCTTGCTTCTTCCTCTGTTCAAGGTGATTTATTGTGACTTATTGCGGAATTCCGCTGCGTTTACGGTTTAGTTTTAACGCAGTCTATGGGAACGCCATAGCATTTATGAGCATGTTGTACGTCTGTGATGAACTCCTGACCGGTGATCTCTTCGCTTGCCTCTCTCACCCGCCTGCCATGTGAGACTGGAGCCTTTGACATATATTGCTCTGACAGTGTCAGTTGAGGATACTGTGGGCAGGGGTGTTCAACTCTGACCCTACCAGTTCCGGAGTCTGCTGCTTTTCTGTTCTAGCTGATTATGAATTGCACCCACCTGGTGTCCCGAGTCTAAATCCGTCCCTGATTAGAGGGGGATAATGAAAACGAGTGGAACTGGCTTCAAGGTCCAGAGCTGAGTTAACTCTGGACCTTAAACTTTCTGTTTCTAACAGGACTGGCTTAACCAGTCTAGTCCAGTAGCATCCACATTATCATAGTCATCTCGTGAAAAGGGAAATAACAATGTGTCCATGACGCTACGAGGCCATGGTGTGTGAGTGAGCATATGAGTGCGTGTGTCGAGGCCGACAAGGAAACAGGAGATGGCTATGGGAAATGAAGAGAGGGCATTTCAGATTTGATTTAGTGTTAGTTGCGTGGCGTGGAGACGGCGATCTGCCCATCCCCATGCAGACAAACCTAATCGACTTACAGCCTCTGTCTGAGCATTAAGGTGTGTCAATCATGTAGCCCCTTTCCAATCACACACACATGCACAGACAGACGCACACACTCAACGGGTGATCTAGCTAAATCCAGCACTGTTAAGCCACAGTATTGTTTGAGATTTCAATTGTTGTGCATTGTGCGTGTCAAATAAATGAGTTCATAACACACACACATCAATACATACAGACTGTCTGCTGGGAGGAAAATACTGGATCCCGCTTCTGACACCAAATGTGGTGTCTCAACATCTGTCCGTCACCACCAGTCACATCACATCTACACCGAGAGCCAGAGAGGGAGGGAGGGAGGAAGGAGGGAGGGAGGGACAAATACCTTATTTCCACTAAGAACTTCAGGAGAACAGAATCAACCACCTCATCATCAAGACAGTTACTTTGTGAGAAGATGTTGAAGTTCACAGTTGGAGATTGTTACGTAAATGCCAGCTGAAAAGTACCAGTGGCCTGGCTTTGGACCCAGGTGAAAGCAGGTCTGCCGGAGCCATGGCCCAGTGAGACACAGTTACTGGCCCACGCAGGTCAAAACAGAAAACCCACTGGGCACACACTGGTTGAATCAACGTCGTTTACACGTCATTTCAATGACATTACTTTGAACCAACGTGGAATAGATGCTGAATTGGGTCTGTGTCCAGTGGGAAGTCTAAGCGTTTTTTGTAAGACACTGGAGTAAATCCTGCCAATAAATAGAAAAAATAGAGAGAGAGACAAAATAGAGAGAGAGAAAGAGAACGTGAGAGTGATGGCACACTGATGGCCACAGTGTGCCATCACAGCAGCAAGATTTGTGACCTGTTGCCACAAGAAAGGTCAACCAGTGAAGAACAAACACCATTGCAAATACAACCCATATTTATGCTTATTTATTTTCCCTTTTGTACTTTAACCATTTGCACATCACTACAACATTGTATATATACATAATATGACACTTGTAATGTTGTATTCTTTTGGAACTTCTGTGAGTGTAATGTCAACTGTTCATTTGTATTGTTTATTTCACTTTTTGTATATTATCTACCTCACTTGCTTTGGCAATGTTAACATATGTTTCCCATGCCCCTTGAATTGAAAAGAGAGAGAGAGAGAGAGAGAGAGAGAGAGAGAAATTGACAAGGCAGGGATGAATCATTATTAGTTGAGGATATAGAATAGCAACAATAGGATACAAGACGCTTTAATATGATATAATGTTGAGACTGAGACGAGAGACGACAGAGATATGCTCCAATTGGACCGCCACTCAATCTATTTGAGTGGTAATTCAATAAGACCTTCCTGGTTTTCCCTATAGCCAATCAATTGCACCCGGTGCAAAAACAAATATGCATTGCCAGTCCAATAACCATCAGTCATAAAAATACTTCTGCTCAACTGACAGTGTTTATCAAAGCTCAATGTCTATTTCACAAATGGCACCCTATTCACAGTAGCGCACTACTGTTGACCAGAGCTCTATGGGCCCTGGTCAAAAGTAGTGCACTACATGGGGGAAAGGGTGCCATTTGGGACGCATCTTGTCTCCACTTTCAGGAAATGTGTAAATGGGAGAGGACAGAGGGAACGAGTTGACAGTGGTACATAACATCACTCCCTGAGGTGAATAGTGACCAAGATAACACAGATAGTAAAGAGATAGTGAAGAGATAACGAAGAGATAGCAGTCACCCCCTGCTATGTGTGAACCCGAGCTTGACCAAGTAAAACAGATTGGGGGATTTACGTTGGCTTGTAAACAAAACAAACAAGTTCAGTTAGGAACGAGTACCACAGCTTTTGTAGACCTAACCCCCACATCTCTCTCACACACACACACACACACACACACACTGGAGGGAACAAGTTGATGGTGGTATGTGCTATCACCCCCTGCGGTGGCTAGTGACCAAGATAACAGAGATAGTAAAGATATAGAGATAACCAATAGATACAGTGCCTTGCAAAAGTATTCATCCCCATTGGCGTTTTTCCTATTTTGATGCATTACAACCTGTTATTTAAATGAATTTTTATTTGGATTTCATTTAATGGACATACACAAAATAGTCCAAATTGGTGAAGTGAAATGAAAAAAATAACTTTCTAAAAAATAAAAAACTGAAAAGTGGTGTGTGCGTATGTATTCACCCCCTTTGCTATGAAGCCCCTAAATAAGATCTGGTGCAACCAATTACCTCAGAAGTCACATAATTCGTTAAATAAAGTCCACCTGTGTGCAATCTAAGTGTCACATGATCTGTCACATGATCGCAGTATATATACACGTGTTCTGAAAGGTCCCAGAGTCTGCAACATCAACTAAGCAAGCGGCACCACCAAGCAAGCAGCACCAAGAAGATCAAGGAGCTCTCCCCCAGTCAGGGGCAAAGTTGTGGGTAAGTACAGATCAGGGTTGAGTTACAAAAAAATATCCAAAACTTTGAACATCCCACAGAGCACCATTAAATCCATTATTAAAAAATGGAAAGAATATGGTACCACAACAAACCTGCCAAGAGAGGGCTGCCCACCAAAACTCACAGACCAGGCAAGGAGGGCATTAATCAGAGAGGCAACAAAGAGACCAAAGACAACCCCGAAGGAGCTGCAAAACTGCACAGCGGAGATTGGAGTATCTGTCCATAGGACCAGTTTAAGCCGTACACTCCACAGAGCTGGGCTTTACGGAAGAGTGGCCAGAAAAAAAGCCATTGCTGAAAGAAAAAATTAAGCAAACACATTTAGTGTTCGCCAAAAGGCATGTGGGAGACTCCCCAAACATATGGTAGAAGGTACTCTGGTCAGATGAGACTAAAATGTCGCTTTTTGACCATCAAAGAAAAACGCTATGTCTGGCGCAAAACCAACATCTCCCATCACCCCGAGAACACCATCCCCACCGTGAAGCATGGTGGTGGCAGCATCATGCTTTAGGGATGTTTTTCCATCGGCAGGGACCGGGAATTTGGTCAGAATGGAAGGAATGATATGGATGGCGCTAAATACAGGGAAATTCTTGAGGGAAACCTGTTTCAGTCTTCCAGAGATTTGAGACTGGGATGGACAATGACCCTAAGCAAACTGCTAAAGCAACACTCAAATGGTTTAAGGGTGTTAGGTTCTACTTTCAGAGTAAATAACTCTACTGACACACTAGAAGAGCTTAACCTAGTTGAATTATTCCCAAAGGGTTGATACAGCTGTAATTCAGACAGAGACATGGCTTCTCCCGGGGTAGTATTCATTCCGCACTTTGGGTGGAGTCTCTTTCTTATCGCTAAACATTGCATCATTTTTTCGAAGCAGGGAACAAAGTGATATGAGCCTTCAACGGTTTCTCCCCTTGTCGGTACTGCCACATGCGATCGTGTTCCCTGCACTCAGCCCCTCCCAAGCTTCATTATGGCTCCACCCCTCATGTCTCTTTTGTAACTAATGTTCATATATTTCTGAGTAGAACAATGTTCCAGGTTTAACCCCGAATCCAACAAGGGGAAACATTTAGGCCCCAGGTGAAAACAGGTCTGCCGGAGCCATGGCCCAGTGAGACACAGTTACTGGCCCACGCAGGTCAAAACAGAAAACCCACTGGGCACACACTGGTTTATGAATCAATGTCGTTTACACGTAATTTCAATGACATTACGTTGAACCAACGTGGAATAGATGCCGAATTGGGTCTGTGTCCAGTGGGAAGTCTAAGCGGTTTTTGTAAAACACTGGGGTTAATCCTGTATGGAAATCCTGCCAATAAATAGATAACTAGATAGATAGAGATAAAATAGAGAGAGAGATAAAATGGAGAGAGTGAGAGATAAAATAGAGAGAGCGAAAGAAAGAGAGAGAGAGAGCATGTTAAATTGACAAGGCAGGGATGAATCATTATTAGTTGAGGATATAGAATATCATCAATAGGATACAAGACTCTCCTATTGGTATTCTATTATTGAGACAGGCTTTAATATGATATAATGTTGAGACTGAGACGAGAGACGACAGAGATATGCTCTAAAACGACCGCCACTCAATCTATTTGAGTGGTAATTCAATAAGACCTTCCTGGTTTTCCCTATAGCCAATCAATTGCACCCGGTGCAAAAACAAATATGCATTGCCAGTCCAATAACCGTCAGTCATAAAAATACTTCTGTTCAACTGACAGTGTTTATCAAAGCTCAATGTCTTTTTCACAAATGGCACCCTATTCACAGTATCGCACTACTGTTGACCAGAGCTCTATGGGCCCTGGTCAAAAGTAGTGCACTACATGGGGGAAAAGGTGCCATTTGGGACGCATCTTGTCTCCAGTTTCAGGAAATGTATAAATGGGAGGGGACAGAGGGACCGAGTTGACAGTGGTACATAACATCACTCCCTGAGGTGAATAGTGACCAAGATAACACAGATAGTAAAGAGATAGTGAAGAGATAACACAGAGATAGCAGTCACCCCCTGCTAGGTGTGAACCCGAGCTTGACCAAGTAAAACAGATTGGGGGATTTACATTGGCTTATAAACAAAACAAACAAGTTCAGTTAGGAACGAGTACCACAGCTTTTGTAGGCCTAACCCCCACATATCTCTCTCTCTCTCACACACACACACACACACACACACACATACACACACACACACACACACACACACACACACTGGAGGGAACAGAGGGAACAAGTTGATGGTGGTATGTGCTATCACCCCCTGCGGTGGCTAGTGACCAAGATAACAGAGATAGTAAAGATATAGAGATAACCAATAGATACAGTGCCTTGCAAAAGTATTCATCCCCTTGGCGTTTTTCCTATTTTGATGCATTACAACCTGTGTTTTAAATGGATTTTTATTTGGATTTAATTTTCCCTTGTTGCCCGAGATGGCATAGCAGTTCAGACGTCTTTTGTCCTCGTCTTGTCGTGTCGTGTATATATATATATTTACAACTTTTTTCACATACATTTTATTTTTATTTTCCATCAACTCATCTTCAATACACTCTCCTGCAACCCGCCTCACCAATTTATATTTATAAATAAGTATTATTTACCTCAAATCTGCAATCCTCCAAGAAGCTAGCCAGAAGCTAGCCAGAAACTCCAAGAAGCTAGCCAGAAACTAGCCAGAAGCTAGCCAGGAGCTAGCCAGAAGCTTATCAGAAGCTAGTTAGCTTCTTTACTGGCAACTCGTTAGTATTTAGCTAACCACGGTTTGTGGTCATCAGCTATCCTTTAGCTCGAAAATCTATCGCCAGTTTTGTACGGCGCAGCGCGGCTCGGAACGGAACATACCGGACCAATTTTTCTCTCCATGTCCCTGGATTTCAACTGATTTCAACTGCTCTCTGGACATTCACTCCCGGATCTCACAGCTAGCTGGCTGCTATCCGTGTGTCTATCTGCTTTCGTCGATTCCGGAGCAAACACCAATTACTCCGGAGCTAGCCAGCTCCGTCAATCACTCCTGAGCTCCGTCAATCACTCCTGGGCTGCAGTCACCTATCCGGACCCGTTTTACTGCCTACGCAGAGCCCCACCAGGCCTTCACAACTGGACTGCCGACGTTATCTACCCGAAGGAGATCCGGCTGGCTCCTCCGTCGCGACGTTACCTGAACGCCCATCTGCGGCCTGCTAACCGTTAGCTGTCTTACCGGCTGCTCTCAGAATAGACAATCGGACAATTTATTTATTTTTATTATTATTATGTTTCTTCTTGGGCCTCTATAACTATATCTATTGTTTTTATTTTTTTTGTTGTTGTGTGATTTGGCCTAATCCCCTCTACCACACGGAACCCCACTAATCTACTGACGGAACGCAAGAGGTGGCTAACAACAGACCTCCATCCTATGCTAGCTTGCTACCGATGTCCTGGCTAGCTGTCTAAATCGCCGTGACCCCCAAACCAACCTCCCCACTCCCTGGACCCCTTTTGATCACTCGACTAAGGATGCCTCTCCTTAATGTCAATATGTCTTGTCCATTGCTGTTCTGGTTAGTGTTTATTGGCTTATTTCACTGTAGAGCCTCTAGTCCTGCTCACTATACCTTTTCCAACTTATTAGTTCCACCACCCACACATGCAATGACATCTCCTGGTTTCAATGATGTTTCTAGAGACAATATCTCTCTCTTCATCACTCAATACCTAGGTTTACCTCCACTGTATTCACATCCTACCATACCTTTGTCTGTACATTATACCTTGATGCTATTTTATCGCCCCCAGAAACCTCCTTTTACTCTCTGTTCCAGACGTTCTAGACGACCAATTCTTATTGCTTTTAGCCGTACCCTTATTCTTCTCCTCCTATGTTCCTCTGGCGATGTAGAGGTGAATCCAGGCCCTGCAGTGCCTAGCTCCACTCCTATTCCCCAGGCGCTCTCTTTTGATGACTTCTGTAACCGTAATAGCCTTGGTTTCATGCATGTTAACATTAGAAGCCTCCTCCCTAAGTTTGTTCTATTCACTGCTTTAGCACACTCTGCCAACCCGGATGTTCTAGCTGTGTCTGAATCCTGGCTTAGGAAGACCACCAAAAATTCAGAAATTTTTATTCCAAACTACAACATTTTCAGACAAGATAGAACTGCCAAAGGGGCGGTGTTGCAATCTACTGCAAAGATAGCCTGCAGAGTTCTGTCCTACTATCCAGGTCTGTACCCAAACAATTTGAACTTCTACTTTTAAAAATCCACCTCTCTAAAAACAAGTCTCTCACCGTTGCCGCCTGCTATAGACCACCCTCTGCCCCCAGCTGTGCTCTGGACACCATATGTGAACTGATTGCCCCCCATCTATCTTCAGAGCTCGTGCTGCTAGGCGACCTAAACTGGAACATGCTTAACACCCCAGCCATCCTACAATCTAAACTTGATGCCCTCAATCTCACACAAATGATCAATGAACCTACCAGGTACCCCCCCAAAGCCTTAAACACGGGCACCCTCATAGATATCATCCTAACCAACTTCCCCCTCTAAATACACCTCTGCTGTCTTCAACCAAGATCTCAGCGATCACTGCCTCATTGCCTGCATCCGTAATGGGTCAGCGGTCAAACGACCTCCACTCATCACTGTAAAACGCTCCTTGAAACAGCGAGCAGGCCTTTCTAATCGACCTGGCCGGGGTATCCTGGAAGGATATTGATCTCATCCCGTCAGTAGAGGATGCCTGGATATTTTTTTTAAATGCCTTCCTAACAATCTTAAATAAACATGCCCCATTCAAGAAATGTAGAACCAGGAACAGATATAGCCCTTGGTTCTCCCCAGACCTGACTGCCCTTAACCAACACAAAAACATCCTATGGCGTTCTGCATTAGCATCGAACAGCCCCCGTGATATGCAGCTGTTCAGGGAAGCTAGAAACCGTTATACACAGGCCGTTAGAAAAGCCAAGGCTAGCTTTTTCAAGCAGAAATTTGCTTCCTGCAACACTAACTCAAAAAAGTTCTCCATGGAGAATAAGAACACCTCCTCCCAGCTGCCCACTGCACTGAAGATAGGAAACACTGTCACCACTGATAAATCCACCATAATTGAGGATTTCAATAAGCATTTTTCTACGGCTGGCCATGCTTTCCACCTGGCTACTCCTACCCCGGTCAACAGCACTGCACCCCCAACAGCAACCCGCCCAAGCCTTCCCCATTTCTCCTTCTCCCAAATCCATTCAGCTGAAGTTCTGAAAGAGCTGAAAAATCTAGACCCCTACAAATCAGCCGGGCTAGACAATCTGGACCCTTTCTTTCTAAAATTATCTGCCTAAATTGTTGCCACCCCTATTACTAGCCTGTTCAACCTCTCTTTCGTGTCGTCTGAGATTCCCAAAGATTGGAAGGCAGCTGCGGTCATCCCCCTCTTCAAAGGGGGGGACACTCTTGACCCAAACTGCTACAGACCTATATCTATCCTACCATGCCTTTCTAAGGTCTTCGAAAGCCAAGTCAACAAACAGATTACCGACCATTTTGAATCTCACCATACCTTCTCTGCTATGCAATCTGGTTTCAGAGCTGGTCATGGGTGCACCTCAGCCACGCTCAAGGTCCTAAACGATATCTTAACCGCCATCGATAAGAAACATTACTGTGCAGCCGTATTCATTGATCTGGCCAAGGCTTTCGACTCTGTCAACCACCACATCCTCATCGGCAGACTCGACAGCCTTGGTTTCTCAAATGATTGCCTCGCCTGGTTCAGCAACTACTTCTCTGATAGGGTTCAGTGTGTCAAATCGGAGGGTCTGCTGTCCGGACCTCTGGCAGTCTCTATGGGGGTGCCACAGGGTTCAACGACTCTCTTCTCTGTATACTTCAATGATGTCGCTCTTGCTGCTGGTGAGTCTCTGATCCACCACTACGCAGACGACACCATTCTGTATACTTCCGGCCCTTCTTTGGACACTGTGTTAACAACCCTCCAGGCAAGCTTCAATGCCATACAACTCTCCTTCCGTGGCCTCCAATTGCTCTTAAATACAAGTAAAACTAAATGCATGCTCTTCAACCGATCGCTACCTGCACCTACCCGCCTGTCCAACATCACTACTCTGGACGGCTCTGACTTAGAATACGTGGACAACTACAAATACTTAGGTGTCTGGTTAGACTGTAAACTCTCCTTCCAGACCCATATCAAACATCTCCAATCCAAAGTTAAATCTAGAATTGGCTTCCTATTTCGCAACAAAGCATCCTTCACTCATGCTGCCAAACATACCCTTGTAAAATTGACCATCCTACCAATCCTCAACTTTGGCGATGTCATTTACAAAATAGCCTCCAATACCCTACTCAACAAATTGGATGCAGTCTATCACAGTGCAATCCGTTTTGTCACCAAAGCCCCATATACTACCCACCATTGCGACCTGTACGCTCTCGTTGGCTGGCCCTCGCTTCATACTCGTCGCCAAACCCACTGGCTCCATGTCATCTACAAGACCCTGCTAGGTAAAGTCCCCCCTTATCTCAGCTCGCTGGTCACCACAGCATCTCCCACCTGTAGCACACGCTCCAGCAGGTATATCTCTCTAGTCACCCCCAAAACCAATTCTTTCTTTGGCCGCCTCTCCTTCCAGTTCTCTGCTGCCAATGACTGGAACGAACTACAAAAATCTCTTAAATTGGAAACACTTATCTCCCTCACTAGCTTTAAGCACCAACTGTCAGAGCATCTTACAGATTACTGCACCTGTACATAGCCCACCTATAATTTAGCCCAAACAACTACCTCTTTCCCAACTGTATTTAATTAAGTTATTTATTTTGCTCCTTTGCACCCCATTCTTTTTATTTCTACTTTGCACATTCTTCCATTGCAAAACTACCATTCCAGTGTTTTACTTGCTATATTGTATTTACTTTGCCACCATGGCCTTTTTTGCCTTTACCTCCCTTCTCACCTAATTTGCTCACATTGTATATAGACTTGTTTTTTTACTGTATTATTGACTGTATGTTTGTTTTACTCCATGTGTAACTCTGTGTCGTTGTATGTGTCGAACTGCTTTGCTTTATCTTGGCCAGGTCGCAATTGTAAATGAGAACTTGTTCTCAACTTGCCTACCTGGTTAAATAAAGGTGAAATAAAATAAATAAAATAAATAATGGACATACACAAAATAGTCCAAATTGGTGAAGTGAAATGATAAAAATAACTTTCTAAAAAATAAAAAAATGGAAAAGTGGTGCGTGAGTATTGTTTTCACCCCCTTTGCTATGAAGCCCCTAAATAAGATCTGGTGCAACCAATTACCTTCAGAAGTCACATAATTCGTTAAACAAAGTCCACCTGTGTGCAATCTGAGTGTCACATGATCTGTCACATGATCTCAGTATATATACACGTGTTCTGAAAGGCCCCAGAGTCTGCAACACTACTAAGCAAGCAGCACCAAGAAGATCAAGGAGTTCTCCTATACGTATGAGTTCAGCAATGTTCCAGGTTTAACCCCGAATCCAACAAGGGGAAACATTTAAATGTTTTGGAATAGCCTAGTCAAAGCCCAGACCTCAGTCCAATTGAGAATCTGTGGTATGACTTAAAGATTGCTGTACACCAGCGGAACCCATCCAACTTAAAGGAGCTGGAACAATTTTGCCTTGAAGAATGGGAAGAAATCCCAGTGGCTAGATGTGCCAAGCTTATAGAGACATACGCCAAGAGACTTGCAGCTGTAATTGCTGCAAAAGGTGTCTCTACAATGTATTGACTTTGGAGGGTTGAGTAGTTATGCACACTCAAGTTCTGTTTTTTTAGTCTTATTTCTTGTTTGTTTCACAATAAAACATATTTAGCATCTTCAAAGTGGTAGGCAGGTTGTGTAAATCAAATGATACAAACCTTTCAAAAATCTATTTTAATTCCAGGTTGAAAGGCAACAAAATAGGAGAAATGCCAAGGGGGGTGAATACTTTCGCAAGCCACTGTATCATTCACCCCCTACTACTTGTGAACCCGGGCTTAACCAAGTGAAACAGATTGGGTGATTAAGTTGGTTTGTAAATACACAGATATGGAAAGAGGGACTTACACATTTAAAAAAAATAGTTGGTCAATCACCTCACAAACACATTGAGGCGGCATCTGTCGTTCTGCCCCTGAACAGGCAGTTAACCCACTGTTCCTAGGCCGTCATTGAAAATAAGAATTTGTTCTTAACTGACTTGCCTAGTAAAATAAAGGTAAAAAATTAAAATGACAGGAATGCCACAAAAGGATTGTATACAGGCAAACTGATCTCTTGTTTACTCTCCCCCTCTCTTTACATTTTAAAGTTACATTTTGTTTTTATTTTAAAATTGCTTTATTGGCAAAACATAATGCTCATGTAGCCAAAGCGTACATTGGAAATGGAATGATTGTCATGAACAATGTTAACATCATTGTCAACCCTAAAGGACAATTGGTCAAAACGATGACGGACAACATTCTCTCTCAATCTCACACATACACCAACATTAACTAGGCAAGAGCCCTTTGATGTTGTCTTGGGTGAGACTAAACCGCGTTGAATGGCCTTCTGAACAATGACTTAGATGAGTAGACCAGTGAGGGGGAGGGAGGGAGCGGGGGACTCAATGGAAGCTGTCATGGCACAGTGGTGATAGGGAAGGGGTGCTTCCCTGATTGGAGTTGCCATGACGATGGCAATAAGTGTGTGTGTGTGGGGGGGGGGGGGTTAATGAATCTTTCATACTTTGGCATTAGCAATGTTGTCAATCAAAACTGAGCAGGGGACAGTTTTGTCTTTTTTATGCACTCGAATGATCAAAAGCTATGGGTGACAAAGAACTGGAGACGCCATGTGGTGTGACATCAACGTAACTGGGGGTTCTTGAAATACCGTCTTAAATTCCGGACTGAACTCAAGTCATCAAACCATCATTCACCCACCCTCCTACCCCACCCTCCTACCCCACCCACCTACCCCACCAAAATGACACAAACATTTGGCATGACGACTTTGTTGATCAAATACATGCCCAGACATGCACACTCTCTCACGCGCATAAATGAGTGTTTCGTTGCTCATTATTTTCCACAACACTGTTCTGGGGTCAGCCGGTTCATATGAAAGGTTATTTCTTAATGGCCACTCTGAGGTCAGCTAGTCATTTGTTGCCAATGCTAAAAGGTTAAACCAACAGCACCACTATGCCATAGTCATTAATACCACTTGTCACAATAAATTATTGTAGGCTCCATCCCATAGCAAAGTAGAGGAAGAAAGAAAACACACGTTGTCCATTTCCTTACTACTTCACTCCTAGAAAAGTAGCCCATGCGCAAACCTTTTTACATATTTGTCGATGATAGGATCTCAACCCCACCTCAAACATGCTACATACGGGTTGTGTTCATTATTGGACACCATAAGCAAACCGCAACAAAACATTTAGCAACAGAAACTGTTTTAGTTATGAGTTCAAATGCTTACTGTGAGTAAAGTGAGCAATCGGTTTACATTGCAAAAGGGTTCACAGAGGTTTGAATAACACCCTGATCTACCAGCACACCTCTGGATATAGAATTGTTGGTGTCTATATTAGGATAGACTCAAAGAGTCATAATTGTTAGCACTGTGTTGTTCTTCCACTTATATCACTGTTGTTGTCTAATGACATTTGTTGCCCGTAAACATTTGGAGGCAATTCAATATTTGTGCGAGAGAGGCTGGACATCAATGAGCAATTAGGTTGACAATGTATTTAATGTGGTCGCGGACAGCTCATTTCAATATCAAACAAGCATCGGTTGTCTTCCATATTGATTCATCTGTTTAGAAAAAGGTATTTAGCAACACACACACACACATTTCAGATGCAGTAAATGGCTCTTAATTGATGCACAACATCCTTTGTTTCATTATTTAGGAGCCTAGCTCATTATTCTGACATTCCCAGCTGTAACTAAATGCTGCGCTGTACAGCCTCCTTGGAATAAACAAATACAACGAGAGGCACCCAGAATAGCAAATGGAGCCACTTCATCATTCTGAGAGAGAGAGAGAGTATGGTGTGCGTGTGTGAGTGCATGCATGTGTGTGTGTGTGCATGCATGTTGAATACACGCCTACCCTCTGGAGATGAGGCACTCTGGTGGATTTCCCCAGTGCCCAGTGATGCTTTTTGGACACTAAGCCCAGGTTTAGAGTCCACGACGGTGTGACATTCTAACACGCTGCTCTGTAATTGACTCATTAGACTCTGTCGGTCAGGGGCGAGCTCACCTGTTCAGCTCAGAACCAATGATTGACAAGCTGTGCCCTAATGCCCTAGCTATTCATTTCTCATCGACCTAGTTCAATGACCCCTCTCGCTCTTTCTCTCTCCCTCCCTCGTTCTTTCCTTCTCTGCCTCTACCCCCCCCTCTCTCTCTCTTTTTAATTCTCCATCTCACTCTGACTCGCTTTCCTTCTCTACTTACCTCGCTCTCTGTCACCGCAATGATGATATCAGTGTAGACAAGTCTCTCTCCTCTCAATATCCTTTCTGCCCCCTCAGACCTCAAAGAAGGTTCAGCTCGAACTCAACACATCAGGGAGGAATGCAAAGGGAAGCGAACATAAAGCTTCACTTTAAAGAGGCTCTCGGATTGATACATCCATTTGTGGACTTTGAAAGGATTGATATATACCCATTGATTCTCGAAGAACTTGGTGCGACTGTCTTACTCCGTCGCAATCCAGACAGACATGCTTGTTTTACTCCATGTAGACTAGAAGTTTGGCAAAAAACAAGGTAGCATAATTAAGAACAGTATCTTGCAGGATTCAATAGATGGAGTTGAAAGAGTTGTTGCCCGGCTCCTTTCTCTGCGATCGTCATTCTAACGGAATCCAGAAAGAACGAAACCCTGTCCTCAAACATCAGTTCTGTCTTATTTTTACTGAAAAAAATACCACTTTGGTGCCCAAGTTTACCTATTTTAAGAAATGCCGTTAGTTGGTGGACATAAAGTCTACGATTTCTGATAGGCTGATGCAGCATTTGTCTCAGGTTATCATAGGGCGAAATGTGTCAGGTTATCTAATGGGGACAGCTAAGATGTACATCATTTTATCACATGCAACGAGATCAACTGTTTTAATTGGCTGATGCACATTTTGAGACGGAGAAAAGGTTTCAACTTAAACTTTTTCTCTTGTTCGCAAGTACGGACCCATCCTTTTCAATCTCATGGCTGATCAGTCCCTTGCGTCCATGGCTCTGTCTATACAGTTGAGCGTGGTTATATTTCTCCAGCTCAACCTCTCAGCTGTTTACCAAAAAAAACATGGCACGGGTGACTACTTTCTTGTCGTTTGAATCCCAGATTGCCCCTTCAAGGTGCTGTGTGGTACCAATGTCTCCTGTATTCCTGGAAAAGAGGATCAGCGATCACTGCATACGGTAACACAGCAGTATCACGTTCTCCTGCGATGACTCGCAGGAGACGTAGAGAGGGGTTCGGAGAGAGGACGAGAGGAGAACCCTTAGCTCCCATGGACGCCCTGTGTGTGTGTGTGAATGTGTGTGTGCTTGTTGGGGGCTCCAGTGTGTGTCCAGAAGGAATCTTTCATTAGTCATTTATCAGGCTAGTGTCTCTGCCCCTGGCTTTCGTGTGGCTGGAGTCTCAATGCAGGATGGGGACTGGGTGGATACACGCACTGGGGGCTACAATGGCAACATTATTCTGTCTGTCTCTCTTTAAGAGGCCTTGTGTGTGCTGGGACTGGGCCTCAACCAAAACAGAAGGGTAATCCCCTTCCCACGTGTGTGTGTGTGTGTGTGTGTGTGTGTGTGGTTTGAGATAAGGCTTGCTATAATGACTCACACTCACAGGGTGGTCAGAGGGGCCAGGTCAGTTATCCAAAGCGTTTATAGAATTTGTTTATTGGAGGGTGGGAGTTGATTTTCTGAACATAGGCTGGATAGTCATCTGGGCCCAGTTTCTCAAAACATTTCTATCAGATTTTGAAAACTGAAATACGAGATTCTGATCCTCCGGATAGGGATTTGGATCGGATAATCCAATCTTGACCTGTAATCAGGATTAAATGTTCATTTTGCGTTTTTTCAAAACTCCAATGGTAGTGATTAGGATAGATTTGATGCTAACAATCTGGATAATCTTGATCCCACTGGAAAGGTGGATTCAGAAAGGTCAAAAGCAACGCGTCATTGTGTTAAATTGACTGCTGTATAGGTATGTGGCCAGTCGTAATATTGGGTGTCATACAAATGCATGTACTTACAAGTGAAATGCAGCCTCTATTTCTTATTTATAATTACCTTCAATCATGTAGTTCACTCATTTTGAATCCCACCGTACCTTCTCCGCTGTGCAATCCGGTTTCCGAGCTGGTCATGGGTGCCCCTCAGCCACGCTCAAGGTACTAAACGATATCATAACCGCCATCGATAAAAGACAGTACTGTGCAGCTGTCTTCATCGACCCGGCCAAGGCTTTCGACCACTGTGTTAACTAACCTCCAAAAGAGCTTCAATGCCATACAACACTCCTTCCGTGGCCTCCAACTACTCTTAAACGCTAGCAAAACCAAATGCATGCTTTTCAACCGTTCGCTGCCCGCACCCGCCCGCCTGACTAGCATCACTACTCTGGACGGTTCTGACCTAGAATATATGGACAACTACAAATACCTAGGTGTCTGGTTAGACTGTAAACTCTCCTTCCAGACTCATATCAAACATCTCCAATCTAAAATCAAATCTAGAGTCGGCTTTCTATTCCGCAACAAAGCCTCCTTCACGCATGCCGCCAAACTTACCCAAGTAAAAATGACTATCCTACCGATCCTCGACTTCGGTGATGTCATCTACAAAATAGCTTCCAATACTCTACTCAGCAAATTGGATGTAGTCTATCACAGTGCCATCCGTTTTGTTACCAAAGCGCCTTATACCACCCAACACTGCGACCTGTATGCTCTAGTCGGCTGGCCCTCGCTACATACCTGTCGCCAGACCCACTGGCTCCAGGTCATCATAAGTCTATGCTAGGTAAAGCTCCGCCTTATCTCAGCTCACTGGACACGATAACAACACCCACCCGTAGCACGCACTCCAGCAGGTATATCTCACTGGTCATTACCAAAGCCAACACCTCCTTTGCCCGCCTTTTCTTCCAGTTCTCTGCTGCCAGAGACTTACATTTCCCCCACTAACTTCAAACATCAGCTATCTGAGCAGCTAACTGATCACTGCAGCTGTACATAGTCCATCTGTAAATAGCCCATCCAATCTACCTACCGCATCCCCATATTGTTTTTATTTACTTTGCTGCTCTTTTGCACACCAGTATCACTACTTACACACCATCATCTGCTCATCATCATATGCTCATTTATCACTCCATTGTTAATCTGATCAATTGTAATTACTTTACTACTATGGCCTATTTATTGCCTTACCTCCTCATGCCATTTGCACACACTGTACAGTCGTGGCCAAAAGTTTTGAGAATGACACAAATATTAATTTCCACAAAGTTTGCTGCTTCAGTGTCTTTAGATATTTTTGTCAGATGTTACTATGGAATACTGAAGTATAATTACAAGCATTTCATAAGTGCCAAAGGCTTTTATTGACAATTACATGAAGTTGACGCAAAGAGTCAATATTTGCAGTGTTGACCCTTCTTTTTCAAGACCTCTGCAATCCGCCCTGTCAATTAACTTCTGGGCCACATCCTGACTCATGGCAGCCCATTCTTGCATAATCAATGCTTGGAGTTTGTCAGAATTTGTGGGTTTTTGTTTGTCCACCCGCCTCTTGAGGATTGACCACAAGTTCTCAATGGGATTAAGGTCTGGGGAGTTTCCTGGCCATGGACCCAAAATATCGATGTTTTGTTCCCCGAGCCACTTAGTTATCACTTTTTCCTTATGGCAAGGTGCTCCATCATGCTGGAAAAGGCATTGTTCGTCACCAAACTGTTCCTGGATGGTTGGGAGACTTGGCCCACTCCCTTGGCTGAGAAGCAACCCCACACATGAATGGTCTCAGGATGCTTTACTGTTGGCATGACACAGGACTGATGGTAGCGCTCACCTTGTCTTCTCCGGACAAGCTTTTTTCCAGATGCCTCAAACAATTGGAAAGGAGATTCATCAGAGACAATGACTTTACCCAGGTCCTCTGCAGTCCAATCCCTCTACCTTTTGCAGAATATCAGTCTGTCCCTGATGTTTGTCCTGGAGAGAAGTGGCTTCTTTGCTGCCCTTCTCGACACCAGGACATCCTCCAAAAGTCTTCGCCTCACTGTGCGTGCAGATGCACTCACACCTGCCTGCTGCCATTCCTTAGCAAGCTCTGTACTGGTGGTGCCCCGATCCCGCAGCTGAATCAACTTTAGGAGACGGTCCTGGCACTTGCTGGACTTTCTTGGGCGCCCTGAAGCCTTCTTCACAACAATTGAACCGCTCTCATTGAAGTTCTTGATGAGCCAATAAATGGTTGATTTAGGTGCAATCTTACTGGCAGCAATATCCTTGCCTGTGAAGCCCTTTTTGTGCAAAGAAATTATGATGGCACGTGTTTCCTTTAAGATAACAATGGTTGACAGAGGAGGAACAATGATTCCAAGCACCACCCTCATTTTGAAGCTTCCAGTCTGTTATGCAAACTCAATCAGCATGACAGAGTGATCAGAGAATCACTGACATGATGTCAACTGGTCCTTTTGTGGCAGGGCTGAAATGCAGTGGAAATGTTTTGGGGGATTCGGTTCATTTGCATGGCAAAGAGGGACTTTGCAATTAATTGCAATTCCTCTGATCACTCTTCATAACATTCTGGAGTATATGCAAATTGCCATCATGCAAACTGAGGCAGCAGACTGTGAAAATTAATATTTGTGTCATTCTCAAAACTTTTGGCCACGACTGTATATAGACTCTTTTTTTCTATTGTGTTATTTACTGTACTCTTGTTTATTCCATGTGCAACTCTGTGTTGTTGTTTCTGTCGCACTGCTTTGCTTAGTCTTTGCCAGGTCGCAGTTGTAAATGAGAACTTGTTCTCAACTAGCTTACCTTGTTAATTAAAGGTGAAATAAAACAAATTAAATTAAATGTCAGTTTCCCTATGACAGTGTAGAAGTAGTAACACAACCTGTCCAGTAGATGGCAAGGTGTAGGCCGATTCAATTCTGCAATCTTGATATTGAGGAATTTGGATCAGAATGAACTGGCTCAAGATCGGATCAGATTGATCTGATCCTGGGTCGCAAAAAGGGGAATACAGAATTCGGATCATTGTTGTCCAGATTAAAAGTTGTTTTTAAACTGGGCTCAGAGAGCAAGGACTGCTTGGGTGGGAAATGTATAATCTCTCAAAGCAAAGTGTTAGTATCTTACTGTGTTTGTGTGTGTGTGTGTGTGTGTGTGTATGTGTCAGAGAGCCAACACGAAGAGCTGACTATTCCAGGTCACTATAGGTCGTATGCCTCACTTTAACCAGAAGCACAATCACTGTTTGCCAAGTTTCCTTACTGCTTCCAGATAATGAGGCCTCTGACTCTATTGGGCCCTTAGACCCTTTCGGCAATGGTCGTCCCTACTTTTTTAGATCCTGGTCCAGAGCCAGAGAGCCAGGCCCAACAGAACTCATTAGCTCCAAACTAGGATGGACCCACCTCATCAAGCGCTTCCACCCAGAGAATGCACTGATGTGGGACAGAGGTCAAAGGGCACTCACATGGCAGTGAACCACCACAGCTCAGACAATCAGAGGAGCAAGGCACATAAATCACTGTTCTGGACTCCCGGCATCCAAACCACACAAAGAACAGGGTGGAATACACAGACAGGTGTGTGTGTGAGCATGTGGGTGTGTGTTTTAAGTGTGAGGCAGTAAGTATATTTGTGTATGTGTGTCATCAATAACATTTGTGTTCATGTGTTATCAACTGTCTGTGTATTCTCAGTTCATTGGTTCCAACTTGTGCGTGAGTGTGAGAGAGAGTGTGTGTGTGATGTGTGAGAAAGTAGGCCCTCTCGCTCCTCATTTCGTGCCCAACATTTTTGTACTGTATGTGTGAAATAAACTCTGTGTGTGTGTGTGTGTTTGCAATCCGCTGTGTGCATGGCTATCTCTGGGACTCCTGTTGGTTGTCTACGGCTGTAGGTAACTGGAGAAGGTGGTGAAGGAGGTGGGGGGGGATGTAAACTTGGATGGAAGAGTGGAGTGAAAAGGGCAAGCAGTTGGTTATGACAGGGTGCAGTAGTGAGATGTGGAGGGGAGGTTAGTTGACTGTTATGTCTTTGAGATCTAGGGAATGTAAAGACGATTACAATGTAGACATAGGAACTTTACTCTAATGAGACACTCATAACTGGTGTGTGTTTGTGTGTGGGGGGGGGGGGGTGAATACGTGTGAATGAATGGATGGATACTCCTAACTAAACACTTGTATGTTCACTCTACAAATGGCATAATTTCACCATTAATGAAATCTGATGGAGATCCGATATTTCAACACGTTTGCAAAGATACATTTTCAGTTTCCTGTATCTCAAAGGCCGTGTTTACACAGGCAACTCATTTCTGATATATTTTTTACTAATTGGTCTTCTGACTATTCAGATCTGAAAAATATCTGATGTGATTTGTCAAAAGACCATTTAGAGGAAAAAAATATCAGAATTAGACTCCCTGTGTAAACACTGCCAAAGTCTTAGACCAAACAAACTGAAACTTATCAAATATAGTCCTCTCCGATTCCCATAGGCCATATTGTGCCGAATACCCCCCCCCCAAAAAAACACCTGAAAGTGAGATTCAATTCTGTAAATTGGTAAAGATTTAGACACACGGAGCACTAAGCTGAAGAGTGAGAGTAACCATCTAAGTTTGTTTTCACTCAATTAGCCACTAATTGCTTTGCCTTAATGAGCAGCACATTTTTCAGCCTTAATGAAGCCTCTGGCAGCCAAGCCGGTGTCACTCAAGAGGGTGTGTGTGTGTGTGTGTGTGTGTGTGTTCCAGAGATGTCTCCACCAGGAATGTTTCTCTGGATTACATCACTGTTTTCCAGAGCAACTAACCAGTGATTTCTTCATGGCTTTATGTCTATTCTATGTATCCTCTCCCTTGTAACTATTGCCCAGGTCATTGCTGTAAATGACAAACGTGTCCTCAGTCAACTTACCTGGTAAAATAAGGGTAAAAAAGAAAAGAAAATCTAAATAGTAAGCCAACATACTGTAACATGAGTCTGAAACATCCTTAAGGAATCCAAAGTCATTAAAAGGGGCACTTGACCCTTTTTAAACATCAAATTCATCATCCCCAGCCCAACATCAACATACAGTGCCTTGTGAAAGTATTCGGCCCCCTTGAACTTTGCGACCTTTTGCCACATTTCAGGCTTCAAACATAAAGATATAAAACTGTATTTTTTTGTGAAGAATCAACAACAAGTGGGACACAATCATGAAGTGGAACGACATTTATTGGATATTTCAAACTTTTTTAACAAATCAAAAACTGAAAAATTGGGCGTGCAAAATTATTCAGCCCCCTTAAGTTAATACTTTGTAGCGCCACCTTTTGCTGCGATTACAGCTGTAAGTCGCTTGGGGTATGTCTATCAGTTTTGCACATCGAGAGGCTGAATTTTTTTATATCTTTATGTTTAAAGCCTGAAATGTGGCAAAAGGTCGCAAAGTTCAAGGGGGCCGAATACTTTCGCAAGGCACTGTATATAGAAACAACAGGTTTCTATGTTCTGTCGTCAAAAAGATAGAATAAGATCATATACTGTATGTTGACATTGCGGTGGTACTGGAGATGACGAATATGAGTTTGAAAAGTTGTGGAATTCCCCTATGACCTATGAGACCAGGCAAATTGCACTCTTCTCATAAACTCAGAAAATGGTCCTCTTCTCCATCACCACTTGGTAAATGATGACCTGGGGTGCTCTGAGGTACAGGAATGCATGAGGGGGGAAAAAAGTAACCATCACAATGCACAGTGGACAAATCAAACAGGTAGCCCACCGTCTACCCATGGTAAGTGTACTGGATTGGACAGCGCTTTCTGAGGTGCTCATTAATTCAAAGCATTTCAGAGACTGCAGATCACCCATACACATAGGAAAATTCAAGCCAAACCCTACCGGAGCCCTATTTCAAAAATATTTTACGAGCCCAAGCTCGAATGATATAACACGATTGTGCCATTATACAATACTTGGGCCTAACGCATGTCCTACGCACGGCAGGAAAACAGTAAACAAAGCCCATGGATTTAAGATGTCTTTGGCTTCACTTGAGTGGGTTGAGTCACTGACGTGATCTTCCTGTCCGGTTTCACGCCCCCCTCATGCTCGTGCGGTGATCTACGTGGGCTATCCCCCCCCCCCTTCTCTCAGGGTAGTAATGTGGTGGTCTGCTGATATCCCTGTAGTGGTGTGGGGGCTGTGCTTTGGCAAAGTGGGTAGGTTTATATCCTGCCTGGTTGGCCCTGTCCGGGGGTATCGTCAGACAGGGCCACAGTATGCACCCTCTAATTCTCACATCTCACCTGGCCTGTTCACCCGGACATGCTACCTTGTCCCGGACCTACTGTTTTTAACCCTCTCTTTTTCCCTCCCTTCTTCTCTCTCTCTACCTCACCTGCTGTGTTGACCTCTGAAATCTTGAAGAACGATCTGGCCTTAATGGCCATGTACTCATAGAATCTCCACCCGGCACAGCCAGAAGAGTACTGGCCACCCCTCTAGGTTTATCCCTCAGTTCCTGCCTTTCTAGGTAGTTTTTCCTAGCCCCCCTGCTTCTAAATCTGCAATGCTTGCTGTTTGGGGTTTTAGGCTGGGTTTCTGTATAAGCACTTCGTGACATTTGCTGATGTAAATCAAATCAAACTCTATTTGTCACATGCGCCGAATACAACACCTTACTGTGAAATGCTTACTTAGAAGCCCTTAACAAACAATGCAGTTCAAGAAAGAGTTAGGAAAATATTTACTAAATAAATTAAAGTAAAAAATTATAAAAAGTAACACAATAAAATAACAATAATGAGGCTTTATACAGGGGCTACTGGTACTGAGTCAATGTGTGGGGGTACAGGTTAGTTGAGGTATTTTGTTAATGTAGGTAGGGGTAAAGTGACTATGCATAGATAATACACAGCGAGTAGCAGCAGTGTAAAAACAAATGGGGGGGGGGGGGGGGCTCAATGTAAATAGTCTGGGCAGCCATTTGATTAATTGTTCAGCTCTTATGGCTTGGGGGTTGATGCCTTTTGGTCCTAGACTTGGCGCTGCGGTACTGCTTGCCGTGCGGTAGCAGAGAGAACAGTCTATGCCTTAGGTGACTTGAGTCGGACAATTGTTTGGGCTTTCCTCTGACATCGGCAATTATGGAGGTCCTGGGTGGCAGGAAGCTTGGCTCCAGTGATGTACTGGGCTGATTGCACTACCCTCTGATGTACCTTATGGTCAGATGCCGATCAGTTGCCATACCAGGCGGTGATGCTCTCGATGGTGCAGCTATAGAGCCTTTTGAGGATCTGGGGACCCATGCCAAATCTTTTCAGTCTCCTGATGGGGAAAAGGTGTTGTCGTGCCCTCTTCATGACTTTCTTGGTGTGTTTCGAACATGATACTTTGTTGGTGATGCAGACACCAAGGAACTTGAAACTCTCGGCCCGCTCCACTACAGCCCCGTCGATGTTAATGGGGGCCTGTTCGGCCAGCCTTTTCCTGTAGTCCACGATCAGCTCCTTTGTCTTGCTCATATTGAGGGAGAGGTTGTTGTCCTGGCACCACACCTCCTCCCTATAGGTTGTAATCAGGCCTAACAATGTTGTGTCGTCAGAAAACTTAATGATGGTGTTGGAGTCCTGTTTGGCCACGCAGTCGTAGGTGAACAGGGAGTACAGGAGGGGACTAAGCACGCACCCCCGAGGGGCCCCAGTGTTGAGGATCAGTATGGCAGACATGTTGTTGCCTACCCTTACCACCTGGCGGCGCCTGTCAAGACTTCCAGGATCCATTTGCAGAGTAAGGTGTTTAGTCCCAGGGTCCTTAGCTTAGTGATGAGCTTTGAGGGCACTATGGTGTTGAATGCTGAGCTGTAGTGAACAGCATTCTCAAATAGGTGTTCCTTTTGTCCAGATGGGAAAGGGCAGTGTGGAGTGCGATTGAGATTGTGTCATCTGTGGATCTGTTGGGGCGGTACGCGAATTGGAGAGGGTCTCGAGTATCCAGGATAATGGTGTTGATGTGAGCCATGACCAGCCTTTCAAAGCACTTCATGGCTACCGACGTGAGTGCTACGGGGTGGTAATCATTTAGGCAGGTTACCTTCGCTTCCTTGGGCACAGCGACTATGGGGTGGTCTGCTTGAAACATGCAGGTATTACAGATTCGGTCAGGGAGAGGTTGAACATGTCAGAGCAGGATTTTTTTCTGAGGCCATAGCGGGATTTCTTATAAGCATATCTAGCCTTTAGCTCGATGTGGATGTTTCTGGTAATCCATGGCTTCTGGTTGGGATATGTACGTACGGTCACTGTGGGGACGACATAGTTATTCACTTATTGATGAAGCTGATGACTGAGGTGGTATACTCCTCAATGCCATTGGATGAATTGTGGAACACATTCCAGTCTGTGCTAGCAAAACAGTCCTGTAGCATAGCATCCACGTCATCTGACCACTTCCTTATTGAGCGAGTTACTGGTACTTTCTGCTTTAGTTTTTGCTTGTAAGCAGGAATCAGGAGGATAGAATTGTGGTCAGATTTGCCAAATGGAGGGCGAGGGAGAGTTTTATATTTCTCTCTGTGTGGAGTAAAGGTGGTCTAGAGTTTTTTTCCTCAAATGTGCATATGTGACATGCTGGTAGAAATTAGGTCAAATGGATTTTAGTTTGCCTGCATTAAAGTCCCCGGCCACTAGGAGTGCCGCTTCTGGATGAGCATTTTCTTGTTTGCTTATGGCTTAATACAGCTGGTTGAGTGAGGTCTTAGTGCAGCTTTGATTTGTGGTGGTAAATAGACGGCTACGAATAATACAGATGAGAACTCTCTTGGTAGGTAGTGTGGTCTACAGCTTATCATAAGGTACTCTACCTCAGTCGAGCAATTTCATAGATGTAACTCTGCATTTACCCACATGTATCTTTGTTTTACATGTTCGAGTTGAACTTTGAACTTTATTGCAATCAGCAGCCACCAAATCATCTCTTTTTACACAACACACGTGCCACATATTTATTTGACAAGGTTAAGAATTTACAGGTCTTTTTCTGTCTTATTTGTATTTGTTTTTATTATGGATCCCCATTAGCAGCTACTCTTCCTGGGGTCCGTCAGAATTAAAACCTCACAATACATTCATTACCGAATTCACAACACACTAAGTGTGTGCCCTCAGGCCCATGCTCCACTACCACTTATCTACAACACAAAATCCATGTGTACGTGTGTGTATAGTGTGTATATTGTCATGTGTGTGTCTGCACGCATGTCAGTCTGTTTGTGTTGTTTCACAGTCCCCGCTGTTCAATAAGGTGTATTATTATCTGTTTTTAAAAATGATGTGGAATAGAATTCTGTGTAGCCAAGGCTCTATGGAGTACTGTGCGCCTCCCATAGTCTGTTCTGGACTTGGAGACTGTGAAGAGACCTCTGGTGGCATGTCTTGTGGGGCATGCATGGGTGTCCGAGCTGTGTGCTAGTCGTTTTAACAGACAGCTCTGTGCTTTCAACATGTCAATACCTCTCACAAATACAAGTAGTAATTAAGTCCCGAGCACAGGCTCTGTCGCACCCGGCCCGTGACCGGGAGGTCCATGGGGCGACGCACAATTGGCCCAGCATCGTCCGGGTTAGGGAGGGTTTGGCCGGCGCAATAGCGACTTCTGTGGTGGGCCAGGCGCAGTGCACGCTGACCAGGTCGCCAGGTGTACGGTGTTTCCTCCGACACATTGGTGCGGCTGGCTTCCGGGTTGGATGTGCGTTGTGTCAAGGAGCAGTGCGGCTAGGTTGGGTTGTGTTTCGGAGGACGCATGGCTCTCAATCTTCGCCTCTCCCGAGTCCGTACGGGAGTTGCAGCGATGAGACAAGACTGTAACTACTACCAATTGGATACCACAAAATTGAGGAGGAAAAAAGGGGGTAAAAAGGGGGGGGGGATTTTTTGTGCGTAATTAAGTCAATCTCTCCTCTACTTTGAGCCAGGAGAGAGAGACATGCATATTATTCATGCTTGCTCTCTGTGTACATCCAAGGGCCAGCTATGCTGCCCTGTTCTGAGCCAATTGCAAGTCCCAATTTATGGCACCTGACCACACGACTGAACAGTAGTCCAGGTGCTACAAAACTAGAGCCTGTAGGACCTGCCTTGTTGATAGTGCTGTTAAGTAGGTAGAGCAGCGCTTTAATACTTCGCCCCCATCTTAGCTACTGTTGTATCAATATGTTTTGACAATGACAGTTTACAATCCAGGGTTACTCCAAGCAGTTTAGTCACGTCAACTTGCTCAATTTCCACATTTATTAAAGATTTAGTTTAGTGAATGATTTGTCCCAAATAGAATGCTTTTGAAATATTTAGGATGAACTTATTCCTTGCTACCCATTCAAAGCCAGTGTGTCTATCTATGTATGTCGTTAGTAAAGACTGAAAAAAGTAAGGGGCCAAGACAGCTGCCCTGGGGAATCCTGATTCTACCTGGATTATGTTGGAGAGGCTTCCATTAAAAGAACACCCTTTCTGTTCTGTTAGACAGGTAACTCTTTATCCACAGTATAGCAGGGGGTATAAAGCCATGACACATACATTTTTCTAGCAGCAGACTATGTTTGATAATGTCAAAAGCCACACTGAAATCTAACAAAACAGCCCCCACAACCTTTTAATCATCAATTTATCTCAGCCAATCATCAGTCATTTGTGTAAGGGCTGTGCTTGTCGAATGTCCTTCCCTATAAGAGTGCTGAACGTCTGTTGTCAATTTGTTTACTGTAAAATAGCATTGTATCTGGTCAAAACAAATTTCCAAAACTTTACTAAGGGTTGGTAACAGGCTGATTTGGTTGGATATTTGAGCCAGTAAAGGGGGCTTTACTATTATTAGGTAGCGGAATGACTTTGCTTCCTTCCAGGCCTGAGGGTACACACTTTCTAGTAGGATTAAACTGAAGATATGGTAAATTGATTATCCTCAGTAATTTTCGAACCAAGTTGTCAGACCACGGTGTCTTGTCATTGTTGATAAATCATTTTTTCACCTCTTCCACACTCACTTTACAGAATTAAAAATGACAATTCTCGTCTTTCATCATTTTTGCCAGATATACATGGATGTGTAGCGTCAGCATTTGTTGCCAATTAAAAAATCCTTCAAGTAGTTGGCAATATCAGTCGGTTTTGTAATGAATGAGCCATCTGATTCAATGAATGATGGAGCGGAGTTAACCTTTTTTCCCCCAACATTTCATTGACGGTGCTCCAAAGATTTTTACTATTATTCTTTATGTCATTTATCTTTGTTTCATTGTGTAGTTTCTTTTTATTCAGTTTAGTCACATGATGTCTCAATTTGCAGTACGTTTGCCAATCGGTTGTGCAGCCAGACTTATTTGCCATTCCTTTTGCCTCATCCCTCTCAACAATAAAATGTTTAAATTCCTCATCAATCCACAGGGATTTAACAGTTTTAACACATATTTTTCTTAATGGCTGCATGCTTATTAGTAACTGGGATAAGTCATTTCATAAATGTGTCAAGTGCAACATCTGTTTGCGCCTCATTACACACCATGGACCAACAAATATTCTTTACGTCAACATAGGAATCATTGCAAAACTTCTTTCAGGAACAAAGGGATGGTATGCCCCCACACCCTAAGTCAATTTGAGTGGTGTTACATTCTTTGGGGTTGTATTGACAGGGAGATGAAATGAGGAGGGGGAGATCGATAGAGGACATACTGCGTAGAAGTGCTGTGGGACCAGGACTCGATCCCAAGCAGGCAGAGGTCTGCCTATCATAATACATCGGTGGGTGCTTATATTTGTCCTGTTACACACCTGTACAATGTGTATCTTGCATATCCCAACTCCCCCTGAGACACCCACAGAGTGGGGTCACGACCAGGGTCACCATTTTCCAGCGCCCTTGGAGAGTTAACTTCTTTGCTCAAGAGCACAGCGACATATTTTTTTTTCACCTTGTCAACGCCGGGTTAGGAACCAGCAACCTTTCCGTTAATAGCCCAACACTCCAACCTCCAGGCTATCCTGCCGCCACATGTACCAAGGGCAGCAGCCTTAACTGCTCGACTAAACTCAGGCACATCAATCAGAGTGTTAAACTAACAGGAATACTTGACATACCATCACAGGGCAACCTAGTACTTCTGACCCTGGCACCCCTGTGACTGCCAACAAAAACATCTGGCATTTTTCTGGAAAGGGCGCCAATTTCACGCCTTGTGCCAAGCTGTCAGCGGAGTCTCGGTCACTCACATGGAACACAGTGCAGTGTATGTGTGTAGGCTATTTGTCAGTGTGTGTGTGTGTGTATGTGTGTGTGTGTGTGTGTGTTGACTGAGTGTATGTCTCTATGTGGGTGTGTGAATGCTAATGTATGAGATTGGATCAGGTACAACTCAAGCATCTCCTTGAGGCGGCAGGTAGCCTAGTGGTTAGTAACCAAAAGGTTGCTGGATCGAATCCCCGAGCTGACAAGGTAAAAAATCTGTTGTTCTGCCTCTGAACAAGGCAGTTAACCACTGTTCCCCGGTAGGCCGTCATTGTAAATAAGAATTTGTTCTTAACTGACTGCCTAGTTAAATTAAGATGCATAAAATAAAAAAAATAGCCTTTTATGCTTACATTCCTTCAGCGCAGGGGTCTGGCAGTTAAAGTTTACCATAGATGCTGATCATGGGTCAGATTTGCATTTTCCAGACTAATGGTTAATGTTAGGATTAAGGGAGGGGTAGCTGATCCTAGATCTGTACCTAACGGAAATGTGTCACCTGGATCCTGCCTGGTGCTGAAAGGCAGATGAATGGGCTCCTAACACACCATGGCCACATCACCATTGCTCATGTGTTTGGGCCCAGGTCAAAAGTAGTGCACTAAATAAGTAATAGGGTGCCATTTGGGACACAGCCCATCTTTTAGTTCCCGTGTATTTAAATTGAGTATTTTCCCTCCAGATAACTCTGCTATTTATAACTGTTAAGAGGAAAGTCCTGAAAGCGATGTTGTGAATGTTGTAACACTCGGAGTAAAATACCACATACCAGACAGAAATCGCAAACGTTATTTGATTAGGTTGATGCAAAGTAAACAGCTGCCCATGGCAACGTCATATCACTGAGTCAAAGTGTAAACTTGTAGAGGTTATGTTAGCCACATGCTAACACCTGAGCTAATAACTCTGCTCGGAGGTATTGAATGACAAACAGACTAGCATGTTCATTCTCTAACCGTGGCATGTGGAACCCATCTCAGTGTTGCCACGGCAATGTCATTGGCCCCCTGCCCCCACAGTGAGGCATGCTGTGCCAGGAGCCACGGCATTGCTATGACGACGGTCGGTTGAAAAAGATGGTGGTTGGTTCTCGTGTGTGACTGACTGAAAGTAGGGGAAGTAGCCAGTGCTTTCATGGTAAAATGTGGCACAAATTTACACCAGGTTACTATACAAGAAGGAATAGACACAGCACAGTATTGCACACGTATACCATGTACTAAGTTTGATTCAAAGGAGAAATCTCACAAATAAGTCAGCCAAATAAATAAAATAAGTCTGAAATTGGGTGAAGTTGCCCCTAGACCAGGGCTGTTCAATGTCGGTCCTGAACGGCCAAAACACTCATTTGCATCCTCTCCTTCTGATCAAGGACCGAATCAGACCGGGGACACCAGGTGAGTGCAAATAACTACCAGTTAGAAACAAAAAACTGAATTGGACAACGTTGCCCTTGATCTTGGGTCAGTTTTGCTTTCGCCCACTAATGATTAAAGAACGACTGAAAGCAGAAATCTGAAGAAATCTCTAATAAAGTGACATTTTTGCAGTGGGGATTTCAGTAGCACAATTTTACATCTACATTTGAAGTCAGAGGTTTACACACACTTAGGCTGGAGTCATTAAAACTCGTTTTTCAATCACTCCACAAATTTCTTGTTAATAACGAACTATAGTTTGGCAAGTCAGTTAGGACATTTACTGTGTGCACGACACAAGTAATTTTTCCAACAATTGTTTACAGATTATTTCAAAGTATCACAATTTCAGTGGATCAGAAGTTTACATACACTAAGTTGACTGTGCCTTTATACAGCTTGGAAAAGTCCATAAAATGATGTCATGGCTTTAGTAGCTTTTGAAAGGCTAATTGACATAATTTGAATCAATTGGATGTGTACCTGTGAATGTATTTCAAGGCCTACCTTCAAACTCAGTGCCTTTTTGCTAGACATCATGGGAAGATCAAAAGAAATCAGCCAAGACCTCAGAAAAAAGAATTGTAGACCTCCACAAGTCTGGTTCATCCTTGGGGAGCAATTTCCAAACACCTGAAGGTACTACGTTCATCTGTATAAACAATAGTATGCAAGTATAAACACCATGGGACCACGCAGCCATCATACCGCTCAGGAAGGAGACGCGTTCTGTCTCGTTGAGATGAACATACTTTGGTGCGGAAAGTGCAAAATCAATCCCAGAACAGCAGCAAAGGACCTTGTGAAGATGCTGGAGGAAACAGGTATAAAAGTATCTATATCCACAGTAAAACAAGTCCTATATCGACATAACCTGAAAGGCCGCTCAGCAAGGAAGAACCACTGCTCCAAAACTGTCATAAAAAAGCCAGACTACAGTTTGCAACTTGAATGAGCTTTCGGGGGTGGCAGCATCATGTTGTGGGGGTAATTTGCTGCAGGAGGGTGTGGTGCACTTCACTAAATAGATGGCATCATGAGGCAGGAAAATTATGTGGACATATTGAATAAATATCTCAAGACATCAGTCAGGAAGTTAAAGCTTGGTCGCAAATGGGTCTTCCAAATGGACAATGACCCCAAGCATACTTCCAAAGTTGTGGCAAAGTGGCATAAGGACAACAAAGTCAAGGTATTGGAGTGTCCATCACTAAGCCCTGACCTCAATCCTATAGAAATTGTGTGGTCAGAACTGAAAAAGCGTGTGTGAGCAAGCAGGCCGACAAAACCTGACTCAGTTACACTAGCTCCGTCAGGAGGAATGGGCCAAAATTCACCCAACCTATTGTGGGAAGCTTGTGGAAGGCTACTTGAAACATTTGACCCAAGTTAAACAATTTAAAGGCAATGCTACCAAATACTAATTGAGTGTATGCAAACGTCTGACCCAGTGGGAATGTGATGAAATAAATAAAAGCTGAAATAAATCACTTTCTCTTCTATTATTCTGACATTTCACATTCTTAAAATAAAGTGCTGACCCTAAATGATCTAAGACAGGGAATCTTTACTAGGATTGAATGTCAGGAATTGTGAAAAACTGAGTTTAAATGTATTTGGCTAAGGTGTATGTAAACTTCAGATTTCAACTGTAGCTAATGTGTTTGGTGCAGTATTACTCAAGTAAAACAATGTGAGTCCAATCTGCTGTGCGGTCTGTCTCACTGTGTGTTCTGCTGTACGATTGGATAGGCCACAATCACCGCAGTTGTTTATCCCGTGGTAGGTGGCATTGTTGAAATCAAAACCCAAACCTCAAGTAAGTCATGATGAAGTCTTGTACACAAATCTCACAAAACTCAGTTTGGATGATACTGACTTTACGACCAAAATGATCCTCTACAGGATCGGGCAGAAAGCTTAAATTCTTGTTAATCTAAGTGCACTGTCCAATTTACAGTAGCTATTACATTAAAATAATACCACGCTATTGTTTGAGGAGAGTGCACAATTATGAACTTGAAAATGTATCAATAAACCAATTAGGTACATTTGGGCAGTCTCGATACAACGTTTTGAACAGATATACAATGGTTCATTGGATCAGTCTGCACATACACTGCTACCATCTAGTGGCCAAAATCTAAATTGCGTCTGGGCTGGAGTAATACATTATGGTGGTCTCTCTTGAATTTCGAAGATGGTTTAAAAAAAATGGTATTATTATTTTTTTTACCAGATTTAATGTGTTATATTCCCCTACATTAATTTCACATTTCCACAAACGTCAAAGTGTTTTGTTTCAAATTGTATGAAGAATATGCACATCCTTGCTTCAGGTCCTGAGCAAAAGGCAGTTTTGATTTTGGTATGTCATTTTAGGCGATAATTGAAAAAAAAGGGTCAGATCCTACCTGCACTTTGTCAATTTTGGCATTCATAGATGTTTCTGACTACTATCGATGTCACATATGCGATTTTCACCGAGAGAAGTTGGTTCTCGAGTTCAGTTAAGGTTTAGATTAGGGGAGGGTAAGCTGATCCTAGATCTGTACCTAGGGAAAATTTCACCCCCGGAGCCAGCTGAAACAGCCACAGCGCTTTCTGCAGACTACTGTGTTAGTCCAATGGGTACGAGGACAGGTGAAGGTCCAGTCAACGACTGACTAACTCATCAGCCCGTCATTCCCATCTCCGTTGAAGCACCCACTTAAACATCCCTGTTTTAACTCCACGTTACCCACCCACTTTCCTATTCCCATGTAACCCCAAGACCATTTGCATCCCAAAATGGCACCCTATTCCCTACATAGAGCACTACTTTTGAACTCGGGTCAAAATTGCTGCACTATATAGGTAGAGGGTGACATTTGGGACTCAGCACAGGAGTCTCTGGCTTTATAATGGAGTGTATAATGAAATGAGGAAATGCACTCAGGCTACGCAGTGAAGTCTGATTAGCTCCGATACTGAGCTCATGATGTCATGATAAGGAGGGGTTGAAATGAATGCGGGACAGCGGTGATGGACGATGGAATAAGGCTTAATGCATCAGAATGTGGTTTTATGAAGAGGGTGAGGTCATAAAGAGAGCGAGCATCGGTCTGTTATTGCGGTTCGGGCAATGCGAGGGCATACGGGACTCCAACACGCTCCTGAACGCTCAGCTCTATAAAAAATGTTTAGCCGCCGCATGGGAGTGATAACTCTTTCCCGCTTCACTCTCTCCAGAGTAGGGCTTTGATTGACACATGTTGGTTTGCTCGGAGGCGCTGGTGGAATAGAGAAGCTCAGGAACATATCAAGGGAATACCGTGTCTGCCTATTTTCTGCTTTCGAGAAATGACTAGAGCACCCTTATTTTTTTTAGGATTACGTGTTTTTGGGGTGATTCACATTAGAATATGAAATGAGGTTTCAAATGAATTCACAACGCCCCTTCGACCTAGCCACGAAAAAGAAAACCAGTAAAATAATATATTATAAAAAGGTCAAACATTAGTCAAATTGAGGCGATCAAAAAAGACAAAGACCAGACATTCACTACTGACAAATAAGAAGTAGAAGAGAAAAAAAAGCAAAGAAATTAGCTGAATTTCTAGGATATCAAAAAGACAAAGGCCAGGTATTCAGAGCTGGCAGGGGAAGAGTCGAAATGTGACTCAGCAGATAGACCTTTTATTAGAGCGAGACGACTTCTGTCTCAAAGTGGGGAAATGATAAGACCTTGACATGAAGATTAGAAACAAACCCAACAAAGCATGAAAAGATGTCTGAGGCACCAAATGAGGGACCGTGACCCTATGAATGTGGCCGACTCCATATAATGGGGTGTGACAGTGGATTTGTCATGCGGCGTGATAGTGGATTTATTGTGTCCTTCCGTGACCGTGCTTGAGTGGGAGTGAGACACACACACGTTGATACAGACCCACACTCTTACAGACAGACACTGACAACGCACTCGCACAAACTGACAGACAGTCCTGGCTCTCAAAAGTAGAAGGAGTGTAATGGGACAGACACTCAAATTTATAGTAATGCATAGAGTGAGGCATGGCAGTCATATTTAAGTTTGTTTGTAGTTCCCCTTAAATTGATGCTTACCACAATATCTTTGAGGATCTCTGTATCCTATTGGTATATCCTAAAGATTAGAGACAAAAACATGCATAGATTCCACGCATTACAAATACATAATATCACGTCTGGATAATCTCTTTTCTGTCAGAATCGTGTTCATTAGGCACCAAATGCAGAAAACTGGCCTGAAACACGAATGGACTACCTGGTCTTGTCCAATAAGAAAGCTCATTCACATTTTCCTTTGCAGAACATTTTGAACACAACACTAATGAACACAACCCATATAAGGTAAATGGGTCAGGGTGTTTCAACCCAGCCTGGGTTGTATTGACGAGGCATCAAACAGAAGAAAACAAATTGAAACTGGAAGGCGGCTACCTGGACAAAATGCACATTAATTTTTTTTGTTGCAAAAAAGTTTTGATACGGTGTGCACTAATAAACAAGACCCAGGTAGAGTGAAGGGTGTCAAGGTGTTTCACCATAGTCTGGGTACAGGGTACAGACAGTGATCTGTGGAAGTTTAAGGATACATCCCAAATGACACCCTATTCCCTATGGGCCCGATTCAGACTTAGGAAATGTATGCCTTTTCAACACACTTCACAGTAGTTGGTATTTAGACTTACCTTATGCAGGTGCGTAACAGCCTATGCAGGTGTGGTTCCCTTTATTTATGCACATTTTAGGTTAGGGTTAGGAAAGTATGAATGAATCATAAGGTTTAAAGATAAATGGAATGGAATGATGCAAAAGGTAATTTTAAGAAAACTAACACTAAAGTCATTGTTACGGTGAACAAAAATAAATAACAATTTCAAAGATTTTACTGAGTTACAGTTTATATAAGGAACATGACTGGGAATACAGATATGCATCTGTTGGTCACAGATACCTTCAAAAAAAGGGTAGGGGCATGTCTGGTGAGTATGCAGGCCATGGAAGAACTGGGACATTTTCAGCTTCCAGGAATTGTGTACAGATCCTTATCATGCTAAAACATGAGGTGATGGCGGCGGATAAATGGCACGACAATGGGCCTCAGGATCTTGTCATGGTATCTCTGTGCATTCAAATCGCCATCGATAAAATGCAATTGTTTTCGATGTCCGTAGCTTATGCCTGCCCATACCATAACCCCACCTCCACCATGGGGCACACTGTTCACAACGTTGACATCAGCAAACTACTTGCCCACACAACGCCATACATGTGGTCTGCAGTTGTGAGGCCGGTTGGACATACTGCCTGATTAATTTACTGTGTTAAATGAGGCCTCACCTCCTGGCTACACTAGTGACCATATCCCCCGTGCATCCCGCAAAGGCGGAGGTGTTGCTAACATTTACGATAGCAAATTTCAATTTACAAAAAAAAAATGACGTTTTCGTCTTTTGAGCTTCTAGTCATGAAATCTATGCAGCCTACTCAATCACTTTTTATAGCTACTGTTTACAGGCCTCCTGGGCCATATACAGCGTTCCTCACTGAGTTCCCTGAATTCCTATCAGACCTTGTAGTCATAGCAGATAATATTCTAATCTTTGGTGACTTTAATATTCACATGGAAAAGTCCACAGACCCACTCCAAAAGGCTTTCGGAGCCATCATCGACTCAGTGGGTTTTGTCCAACATGTCTCTGGACCCACTCACTGTCACAGTCATACGCTGGACCTAGTTTTGTCCCATGGAATAAATGTTGTGGATCTTAATGTTTTTCCTCATAATCCTGGACTATCGGACCACCATTTTATTACGGTTGCAATTGCAACAAATAATCTGCTCAGACCCCAACCAAGGAACATCAAAAGTCGTGCTATAAATTCACAGACAACACAAAGATTCCTTGATGTTCTTCCAGATTCCCTCTGTCTAACCAAGGACGCCAGAGGACAAAAATAAGTTAACCACCTAACTGAGGAACTCAATTTAACCTTGCGCAATACCCTAGATGCAGTTGCACCCCTAAAAACTAAAAACATTTCTCATAAGAAACTAGCTCCCAGGTACACAGAAAATACCCGAGCTCTGAAGCAAGCTTCCAGAAAATTGGAACGGAAATGGCGCCACACCAAACTGGAAGTCTTCCGACTAGCTTGGAAAGACAGTACCGAAGAGCCCTTACTGCTGCTCGATCATCCTATTTTTCTAACTTAATTGAGGAAAATAAGAACAATCCAGTTGTCCTGAGTCTGCACAACTCTGCCAGGACCTAGGATCAAGAGAGACGCTCAAGTGTTTTAGTACTATATCTCTTGACACAATGATGAAAATAATCATGGCTTCTAAACCTTCAAGCTGAATACTGGACCCTATTCCGACTAAACTACTGAAAGAGCTGCTTCCTGTGCTTGGCCCTCCTATGTTGAACATAATAAATGGCTCTCTATCCACCGGATGTGTACCAAACTCACTAAAAGTGGCAGTAATAAAGCCTCTCTTGAAAAAGCCAAACCTTGACCCAGAATATATAAAAAACTATCGGCCTATATCGAATCTTCCATTCCTCTCAAAATGTTTAGAAAAGGCTGTTGCGCAGCAACTCACCGCCTTCCTGAAGACAAACAATGTATACGAAATGCTTCAGTCTGGTTTTAGACCCCATCATAGCACTGAGACGGCACTTGTGAAGGTGGTAAATTACATTTTAATGGCATCGGACCGAGGCTCTGCATCTGTCCTCGTGCTCCTAGACCTTAGTGCTGCTTTTGATGCCATCGATCACCACATTCTTTTGGAGAGATTGGAAACCCAAATTGGTCTACACGGACAAGTTCTGGCCTGGTTTAGATCTTATCTGTCGGAAAGATATCAGTTTGTCTCTGTGAATGGTTTGTCCTCTGACAAATCAACTGTACATTTCGGTGTTCCTCAAGGTTCCGTTTTAGGACCACTATTGTTTTCACTATATATTTTACCTCTTGGGGATGTTATTCGAAAACATAATGTTAACTTTCACTGCTATGCGGATGACACACAGCTGTACATTTCAATGAAACATGGTGAAGCCCCAAACTTGCCCTTGCTAGAAGAATGTGTTTCAGACATAAGGAAGTGGATGGCTGCAAACTTTCTACTTTTAAACTCGGACAAAACAGAGATGCTTGTTCTAGGTCCCAAGAAACAAAGAGATCTTCTGTTGAATCTGACAATTAAATCTTAATGGTTGTACAGTCGTCTCAAATAAAACTGTGAAGGACCTCGGCGTTACTCTGGACCGTGATCTCTCTTTTGAAGAACATATCAAGACCATTTCAAGGACAGCTTTTTTTCCATCTACGTAACATTGCAAAAATCAGAAACTTTCTGTCCAAAAATGATGCAGAAAATTTAATCCATGCTTTTGTCACTTCTAGGTTAGACTACTGCAATGCTCTACTTTCCGGCTACCCGGATAGAGCACTAAATAAACTTCAGTTAGTGCTAAATACGGCTGCTAGAATCCTGACTAGAACCCCAAAATTTGATCATATTACTCCAGTGCTAGCCTCTCTACACTGGCTTCCTGTCAAAGCAAGGGCTGATTTCAAGGTTTTACTGCTAACCTACAAAGCATTACATGGGCTTGCTCCTACCTATCTCTCTGATTTGGTCCTGCCGTATATACCTACACGTACGCTACGGTCACAAGACGCAGGCCTCCTAATTGTCCCTAGAATTTCTAAGCAAACAGCTGGAGGCAGGTCTTTCTCCTATAGAGCTCCATTTTTATGGAACAGTCTGCCTACCCATGTCAGAGACGCAAACTCGGTCTCAACCTTTAAGTCTTTACTGAAGTGGGTCATATGATTGAGTGTAGTCTGGCCCAGGAGTGGGAATGTGAACGGAAAGGCTCTGGAGCAACGAACCGCCCTTGCTGTCTCTGCCTGGCCGGTTCCCCTCTTTCCACTGGGATTCTCTGCCTCTAACCCTATTACAGGGGCTGAGTCACTGGCTTACTGGGGCTCTCTCATGCTGTCCCTGGAAGGGGTGCGTCACCTGAGTGGGTTGATTCACTGATGTGGTCATCCTGTCTGGGTTGGCGCCCCTCCTTGGGTTGTGCCATGGCGGAGATCTTTGTGGGCTATACTCAGCCTTGTCTCAGGATGGTAAGTTGGTGGTTGAAGATATCCCTCTAGTGGTGTGGGGGCTGTGCTTTGGCAAAGTGGGTGGGGTTATATCCTTCCTGTTTGGCCCTGTCTGGGGGTGTCCTCAGATGGGGCCACAGTGTCTCCTGACCCCTCCTGTCTCAGCCTCCAGTATTTATGCTGCAGTAGTTTATGTGTCGGGGGGCTGGGGTCAGTTTGTTATATCTGGAGTACTTCTCCTGTCCTATTCGGTGTTCTGTGTGAATCTAAGTGTGCGTTCTCTAATTCTCTCCTCTTTCTTTCTCTCTCTCTCTCGGAGGACCTGAGCCCTAGGACCATGCCCCAGGACTACCTGACATGATGACTCCTTGCTGTCCCCAGTTTCAACCGTTCTGCCCTATTATTATTCGACCATGCTGGTCATTTATGAACATTTGAACATCTTGGCCATGTTCTGTTATAATCTCCACCCGGCACAGCCAGAAGAGGACTGGCCACCCCACATAGCCTGGTTCCTCTCTAGGTTTCTTCCTATGTTTTGGCCTTTCTAGGGAGTTTTTCCTAGCCACCGTGCTTCTACACCTGCATTGCTTGCTGTTTGGGGTTTTAGGCTGGGTTTCTGTACAGCACTTTGAGATATCAGCTGATGTACGAAGGGCTATATAAATAAATTTGATTTGACTGCCAAATTCTCCAAAATGATGTTGGGAGGCAGCTTATGGTAGAGAAATGAACATGGAAAGATCTGGCAACAGCTCTGGTGGACATCCCTGCAGTCAGCATGCCAATTGTACGTTCTTTTGAAACTTTAAACATCTGTGGCATTGTGTTGTGTGACACATCTGCAGATTTTAGAGTGACCTTTTATTGTCCCCAACACAAGGTGCACATGTGTAATGATCACGTTGTTTAATCTGCTTCTTGATATGACATCCCTGTCAAGTGGATGGATTATTTTGGCAAAGGAGAATTTCTAACTAAAAGGGATGAAAACAAATTTTTGCAACAAATTTGAGAAATAAGCTTTTTGTGAGAATGGAACATTTATGGAATCTTTTATTTCAGCTCAAAACATGGGACCAACAATTTACATGTTGCATTTATATTTTTATTCAGTGTATAAATGTCTGTGGGTATTACTTACAGTGACTCCTGATAATGGCTAATATTTAACATGATACAAATTGTAAAACTGAAAAAATCTTGGGTATATAATTAAAACATTTTAAAGTGCATACATTAACTCAGCAGGTTCAGCCCTACAAACCTATAGCTTGGTCTTCCAACTTTCATCCACGCAAATTATGAGGGCACACAATTAAACGTTTGAATAACTGCATAGCTATTTATAGCCTAATTCACTGAGGAAAATGAGCCACAATACATATGTTATTCATGGTTTCCTTGCCCGTACAGCTGTAGATACCTCAAACACACCTTTATTTCTGAGATCTCCACCCAAAACGAATAGCGGGTGAACAGCATGCTATTATCATGCATAAATTCAAGGTCAGATTATGCAGAGAGAGTGCATTAAAGGGAATTACGTTCCATTTACGCATGCTTAACTCGGGTCAGAATCGTCCCCAATGTGCCCTACTGGCCCTGGTCAAAAGCAATGCACTATGTAGGAAATAGGGTGCCATTTGGGATGAAGTCTGAAACACACCGACTGGCCTCGGCAGTAATTAAACACTAACTGATAAAATGAGCCCTCAACAGATTCTAATTATCCTAATTTCAACCTCTAATTCCACCAATCAGCCAGATCTCCCATTTCTGTGGGAGCAATTTGGGAGGTAATCACTTCAGCACAGAGATCTCCTCAGTCTTAATTGTTGCGGGTGATTCAGTCTTTATCAGGAGTAAGACTGGGTCTGCGTCCCAAATGGCACCCTATTCCCTAAATAGTGGAATACTTTTGACTAGGGCCCTATGAGCTGGTCCAATGGGCCCTGGTCAAAAGCATGGCACTATGTAGAGAATAGGTGCCATTTGGGACACACCATGGGCCTCTCTGTTATCGTAGGGGGCTAATTTATCTCCAATGGCAAGGCTAAACTGGGTTGAAAATCTTAATGATTCATTTGGGCGAGATGAGTCATCATATTGGCGATTGATAATCGGGATCATTGGCATAACGCCGCAATTTCATCATCCTGTAAAATGAGACGGCTAAATTGGTGAACAATAAATGGATTCATCTTTGCATATTGTATATGATCTTTTACAATGTATATTTAATGCACCGCATAATATAAAAACATCCGTTTACAAACAAAGGTTAAACTGTATCATCATTAACGTACCATATGACATGATCAGCGTTGTGATTCTTGAACATCACACAAGGGAAATGATATAAATGGAGAGAAAGGATCATCCCGGTGCATATGAGTGACATGTTTAAGTGTCTCTCTTAGGCCTTCATCACTGGAGACTGTGGCTCTGTCCCAAATGGCACCTATTTAGTGCACTACTTTTGACCAGGCCTCATAAGGCTATGGACACAACCCATACGGGTTCTGCTCAAAAGTGCAGAATATAGGGAATAGGGTGCCATTCGGGACATGTGTGGTGATGAATATAGTTAGGTCAACACAGAACATTTCGTTTGTTCAACAGTGTCTTTATGATTACATAACCCAAATTTGACATAGCCATTTTAAATCATAAACACCACACACATTATACTTTACTTTAAAAAATAATACATTATGGGCAGCAGAATTTTGTTACAGGCAAACAACAGTTAATGGAAGGTTTTTAGCAAAAAGGCCACAACCAAATCAAAACAAATGCAAAAACACCCACATCTAAAAGACAAATGGAAGGGAGACGGCAGGAGGGAAAAGATGCTTCGATGTGGACTTCATTTCCTGTTCCTCACTTCCTGTTCCTCCGACCTCGTTTCTTAGGAACAACTTCCTGTCCAGTGTCAACTTCTTGCCCAGTTGTCATTTTGTCTTCCGTTATCTCAAAACCCTAATTTGACCATCCCTGGCCTCTCACTGTTGTTTCCTGAAGGGGGGGGGGGCTGTCTTTAAGTTTGTGCAAGCCAGCAACCCCGCAAGAGCTCGGCTGGTATTCAATTAAAAGTCTCTTTCCAATCTGTACATTATGTCTACCTCCAGTCATTCTGGACCCCTGTGAATCTAAAGTCATTATTTACACCCCCACACATGCATAAAGAGACATTTCTAAACATACCTCACAAAGACCTTCACTGCCTCTAAAACATGTCAGCAGCTGAGAGGAGTGGTGTTCCGATGATGGCCTGGTCCATTAAACTACCCCTTCCAAATGGCACCCTATTCCCTACATAGTACACTACTTTTGACCTGGTCAAAAGAAGTGCACTAGATAGGGAACAGAGTGCCATTTGGGATGCAACCCCTCCCTACTGCTTTGATGTTTGTAGATCTCAAAGACCTGGATAGGTGTAAGCACTATGGCTCAAGCCCATTGGGCGTCTAGTTGGGAGCCTTATTACTTACACCAGTCCGATTCGTTCAGATCCGGAGACACCAAACGAGGTAGGGGGGATGTTTTCAGACGGGGGGGCTGTAGAGAAGCAACGAGTGCGTCTGATTTAGGGTTGGAGTAGTCCGTAATCTTTCCAAAACTCCCAGGTTTTCCAGAAATCCCAGGTTGGAAGATCCAGGGAATCAAGAAGAAATTAAATCAAATCAAATAAGGCAGAAACATGGGTATCTTCCAACTGGGATTTGTGGGAAATCTGGAATTTTGGGAAAGTTACCAGAATTCTGCAACCCCAGTCTGAGTCCATCTAGCTATCACACCTACACCGCTCCGATCATAGAGTTCTTCTGGCGTGGGTCCGGCTGCCTGCCGTCCCTGTAGCCATCGCCGTGGCGCTCGGGGCTGGCGTCACGGTAACCGCCCCTGCCCACTGTCTCATAGCGGGGGGCGCGGGTGCCTGGTGTGGGGGGCACATCCTGGCGCTGGGCAGCCCGGTGGGGCGAGGATTGGTAGTACCTGGGGTCCACCTGCGGTGGCCCAGCAGGCAAGGTGACCCGGGGCAGGCTGGAGGGGTGGGGCTGGGTCTCTCTAGGGGGGTAGTAGTTGTCGCGGCCGGGGTAACCGGGTGCTGTCCTAGACTGGGTGGGGTAGTCATTCGGATCCGTTCTCCTGCGACACAATCACCCACATACAGAGGACAGAAACATTAGAGAGTGTAGACCATTTGTTCCCTAAAAATGTGTTTTCAGTCAACTTGTGTGTGTGCATACGCTTGTGTGTAAATGCACATATCTGATTGAGTGTGTGAGTGTGTTACCCAGGGGGGAGGGGGGGGGGAGCGCAGTAAGGAGGCTGCAGGCAGCTGGGTGTCTCCGATTCCCTCCCAGTGACTGTGGGGTGATTAGGGGGATAAGCTCCTGGGGTAAGGAGACACGCAGGGCGACTCACAGAGGCAGGATGGATCACCTTTCACAGCACCATTCACATTTTTCCCTGCTCACGCTCTGCCTGGGCTAAGTTACACACACAGCCAACAACCAGGACCAAAGCCCAAAACTAGGCCTTCTCCCAGGTCAGATAGAGGTGATAGTAGAGGGGTAACTGCACTGGTAAATTCCCTGTACATTTTCATAGATGCATTTGTGATACCAACTTGCTTTACACACACACACCAGCTCTACATCCTCTGAGGACAATAACATGTCCATCTATTCATCAATCGAGCCATCCCTCAATCTCTGGATGGAGAGACAGATAAAGGGATAGATTAATAGATGTGATGCTGTGCAAGGGTCATTTCGGGGCAGATTTGGCCTGTGTAAGCTGGTGGAAAGATGTTTAGGCTAGTGGGAAGATGGAGGAGGATGTGGAGGTGAACCGCCTGTTTGGAGGCCTTGAGCTGTGGTCAAGGCTCAGGCGCTCTCCCCTCCCTCAAAACCCCCGCTGGCCTTCAGCTCTTTCCATCTCTCGCTCTCTTTCTCTCCCTCCTTGTCGCTTCTCTCGGCCCTTAGTGACATCATAGGGGCCCCTCTGCTGAATGAGAAGGGACCACGTGGGTGTCAAGTCTACATAAACCACATGCTGTTGATATCTGGCATGCCTAGTCCACTGCCCCACACACCAGAGATCTCCCAAGGGAAGCACATACACGGCTTGTTACGACGCACAGTCAACAGGTGCAGAGCCGCCACACTGAGCACGCCTGTGAGTGGACAGTGAGAGCTCTACTCTCACTAACTCTAGGAGAGATAGACAGAGGAGGGCTTTCAAACTCCATGTATACATGTATGTGAGTGTAAAGGTGATGGTGGATGTACGCGTGTATCTAAATGTATGTCAGTATAATGGATGAGTGTGTATGTGTGCATGTTTGTGTCTGTGAGTATGTGGAAGGTGTGTAATATACACTATATAGACATAAAAGCATGTGGACACCCCTTCAAATGAGTGAATTTGGCTATTTCAGCCACACCCGTTGCTGACAGGTGTATAACATTGAGCACACAGTCATGCAATCTCCATGGACAAACATTGGCAATAGAATGGCCTTACTGAAGAGCTCATGGTTTCCATGTCCGAGCAGCTGCACACAAGCCGAAGATCACCATGCGCAATGCCAAGCGTCAGCAGGTGTGGTGTAAAGCTCACTGCCATTTGACTCTGGAGCAGTGGAAACGGGTTCTCTGGAGTGATGAATCACGCTTCACCGATGCCAGGAGAACACTACCTGCCTGAATGCAACTGTAAAGTTTGGTGGAGGAGTAGTAATGGTCTGTGCTAGACCCCTTAGTTCCAGTGAAGGGAAATCCTAATGCTAGATTATTCCGGGTTTCCAACTTTGTGGCAACAGTTTTGGGAAAGCCCTTTCCTATTTCAGCATGACAATTCCCCCATGCACAAAGCGAGGTCCATACAGAAATGGTTTGTTGAGATCATTGTGGAAGAACTTGACTGGCCTGCACAGAGCCCTAACCTCAACCCCATCTAACACTTTTGGGATGAATTGGACCGCCGACTGCGAGCCAGGTCTAATCGCCCAACATCATGCTCTTGTGGCTGAATGGGAACAGCCCAACATCATGCTCTTGTGGCTGAATGGAAGCAGCAATGTTCCAACATGTAGTGGAAAGCCTTCCCAGAAGAGTGGAGGCTGTTATAGCGGCAAAGGGGGGACCAACTCCATGATTTTGGAACGAGATGTTCGACGAGCAGGTGTCCACATACTTTTGGTCATGTAATACAACCTGACAGAGGGAGGTGTGATCCTATCCACATGGGCCAAGTGAACGCAACCAATAACATGGTCATGTAATGAATCTGACTCACACCTCTCAACTGTCAACACTCTATAGCTGCATCCAAAATGGCACCCGATTCGCTATATAGCACACTACTTTTGACCAGGGTCCATAAGGCTCTGGTCAAAAGTAGTGCACCATGTAGGGTATAGGGTGCTATTTACATTTTGGGACACAAACTATCCCATGCAAACAGCCCTTGAGATGTGGCCTGAAAAAGGAAAAGAAAAAGGACAACAAAGTGAAACCTCTAAAGAAACAAGAGACCATAATACAAGAAACAGCACTATAGAGAGATAGAACAACAACAACGCAGCCACTGCCAGCTAGCCTACTTCAGCAGTACTGTATCATTTGAATTATTTTAGTCAATAAGATTCCTGCTACGTAAGCTTAACTTTCTGAACATTCGAGACGTGTAGTCCACTTGTCATTCCAATCTCCTTTGCATTAGCGTAGCCTCTTCTGTAGCCTGTCAACTATGTGTCTGTCTATCCCTGTTCTCTCCTCTCTGCACAGACCATACAAACGCTCCACACCGCGTGGCCGCGGCCACTCTAATCTGGTGGTCCCAGCGCGCACGACCCACGTGGAGTTCCAGGTCTCCGGTAGCCTCTGGAACTGCCGATCTGCGGCCAACAAGGCAGAGTTCATCTCAGCCTATGCCTCCCTCCAGTCCCTCGACTTCTTGGCACTGACGGAAACATGGATCACCACAGATAACACTGCTACTCCTACTGCTCTCTCTTCGTCCGCCCACGTGTTCTCGCACACCCCGAGAGCTTCTGGTCAGCGGGGTGGTGGCACCGGGATCCTCATCTCTCCCAAGTGGTCATTCTCTCTTTCTCCCCTTACCCATCTGTCTATCGCCTCCTTTGAATTCCATGCTGTCACAGTTACCAGCCCTTTCAAGCTTAACATCCTTATCATTTATCGCCCTCCAGGTTCCCTCGGAGAGTTCATCAATGAGCTTGATGCCTTGATAAGCTCCTTTCCTGAGGACGGCTCACCTCTCACAGTTCTGGGCGACTTTAACCTCCCCACGTCTACCTTTGACTCATTCCTCTCTGCCTCCTTCTTTCCACTCCTCTCCTCTTTTGACCTCACCCTCTCACCTTCCCCCTCTACTCACAAGGCAGGCAATACGCTCGACCTCATCTTTACTAGATGCTGTTCTTCCACTAACCTCACTGCAACTCCCCTCCAAGTCTCCGACCACTACCTTGTATCCTTTTCCCTCTTGCTCTCATCCAACACTTCCCACACTGCCCTACTCGGATGGTATCGCGCCGTCCCAATCTTCGCTCTCTCTCCCCGCTACTCTCTCCTCTTCCATCCTATCATCTCTTCCTCTGCTCAAACCTTCTCCAACCTATCTCCTGATTCTGCCTCCTCAACCCTCCTCTCCTCCCTTTCTGCATCCCTTGATTCTCTATGTCCCCTATCCTCCAGGCCGGCTCGGTCCTCCCCTCCTGCTCCGTGGCTCGACGACTCATTGCGAGCTCACAGAACAGGGCTCGGGCAGCCGAGCGGAAATGGAGGAAAACTCGCCTCCCTGCGGACCTGGCATCCTTTCACTCCCTCCTCTCTACATTTTTCCTCTTCTGTCTCTGCTGCTAAAGCCACTTTCTACCACTCTAAATTCCAAGCATCTGCCTCTAACCCTAGGAAGCTCTTTGCCACCTTCTCCTCCCTCCTGAATCCTCCTCCCCCCCCCCCTCCCTCTCTGCAGATGACTTCGTCAACCATTTTGAAAAGAAGGTCGACGACATCCGATCCTCGTTTGCTAAGTCAAACGACACCGCTGGTTCTGCTCACACTGCCCTACCCTGTGCTCTGACCTCTTTCTCCCCTCTCTCTCCAGATGAAATCTCGCGTCTTGTGACGGCCGGCCGCCCAACAACCTGCCCGCTTGACCCTATTCCCTCCTCTCTTCTCCAGACCATTTCCGGAGACCTTCTCCCTTACCTCACCTCGCTCATCAACTCATCCCTGACCGCTGGCTACGTCCCTTCTGTCTTCAAGAGAGCGAGAGTTGCACCCCTTCTGAAAAAACCTACACTCGATCCCTCCGATGTCAACAACTACAGACCAGTATCCCTTCTTTCTTTTCTCTCCAAAACTCTTGAACGTGCCGTCCTTGGCCAGCTCTCCCGCTATCTCTCTCAGAATGACCTTCTTGATCCAAATCAGTCAGGTTTCAAGACTAGTCATTCAACTGAGACTGCTCTTCTCTGTATCACGGAGGCCCTCCGCACTGCTAAAGCTAACTCTCTCTCCTCTGCTCTCATCCTTCTAGACCTATCGGCTGCCTTCGATACTGTGAACCATCAGATCCTCCTCTCCACCCTCTCCGAGTTGGGCATCTCCGGCGCGGCCCACGCTTGGATTGCGTCCTACCTGACAGGTCGCTCCTACCAGGTGGCGTGGCGAGAATCTGTCTCCTCACCACGCGCTCTCACCACTGGCGTCCCCAGGGCTCTGTTCTAGGCCCTCTCCTATTCTCGCTATACACCAAGTCACTTGGCTCTGTCATAACCTCACATGGTCTCTCCTATCATTGCTATGCAGACGACACACAATTAATCTTCTCTCTCCTTTCCCCCTTCTGATGACCAGGTGGCGAATCGCATCTCTGCATGTCTGGCAGACATATCAGTGTGGATGACGGATCACCACCTCAAGCTGAACCTCGGCAAGACGGAGCTGCTCTTCCTCCCGGGGAAGGACTGCCCGTTCCATGATCTCGCCATCACGGTTGACAACTCCATTGTGTCCTCCTCCCAGAGCGCTAAGAACCTTGGCGTGATCCTGGACAACACCCTGTCGTTCTCAACTAACATCAAGGCGGTGGCCCGTTCTTGTAGGTTCATGCTCTACAACATCCGCAGAGTACGACCCTGCCTCACACAGGAAGCAGCGCAGGTCCTAATCCAGGCACTTGTCATCTCCCGTCTGGATTACTGCAACTCGCTGTTGGCTGGGCTCCCTGCCTGTGCCATTAAACCCTACAACTCATCCAGAACGCCGCAGCCCGTCTGGTGTTCAACCTTCCCAAGTTCTCTCACGTCACCCCGCTCCTCCGCTCTCTCCACTGGCTTCCAGTTGAAGCTCGCATCCGCTACAAGACCATGGTGCTTGCCTACGGAGCTGTGAGGGGAACGGCACCTCAGTACCTCCAGGCTCTGATCAGGCCCTACACCCAAACAAGGGCACTGCGTTCATCCACCTCTGGCCTGCTCGCCTCCCTACCACTGAGGAAGTACAGTTCCTCGCAGCCCAGTCAAAACTGTTCGCTGCTCTGGCCCCCAATGGTGGAACAAACTCCTCACGACGCCAGGACAGCGGAGTCAATCACCACCTTCCGGAGACACCTGAAACCCCACCTCTTTCAGGAATACCTAGGATAGGATAAAGTAATCCTTCTCACCCCCCTTAAAATATTTAGATGCACTATTGTAAAGTGGCTGTTCCACTGGATGTCTTAAGGTGAACGCACCAATTTGTAAGTCGCTCTGGATAAGAGCGTCTGCTAAATGACTTAAATGTAAATGTAATGTAAATGAAAATGGGGAGATGGTGTGTGTGTGTGCGTGTGTGTTTATGTGGTCTGTGTGTCTCTATGTGGCGTGTTTTGTGTGTGTGTGTGTGTGTCTATGCGCTGTCTGTCTGTGTGTGTGTGTGTGTGTGTGTGTATATGTGTGTATGTGTGTGTGAGTGCGCAATGACATTTGGGCATAGTTTCCACCTTACGACAAGGAGGAATTTGGCCCTGGTAAGTGAGGAGGGCTATTTGCACCTGCCCAAGGAAACGGAAGGATAATTATGCCCTGTGGTTCTTATCTGACCCCCAATAAACTCCATTGGTGGGAGGGAACACAGCTGGTAGCTAGCAGCCATGGAGGCCACGGAGAGGTTACTTGGAGGGGATCTAACCCATTCTCTGGAGGGTCCATAGCACTTACTGACAATCTGCATAAATGTGTGTGTATGCGTGCGAGTGTTTCGGTTTGTGCTATGGACTTTCCAAACTAACGGACAGACGGAGGGATAGACATACACACATGGCAGGCTGAGTGCTCGAGACAGAGGCCAGACCAGGCTGGTTTCACATTAAAGGGATATTTGGCAACGTGGCATTTTATCTACTTCCCCAGAACTAGACACCCATAGATTTCCATTCACTGCGCTAGTCGCAATAACTACCTCGAACTTCCTTCGTACTGGACACAGAGACATACACATGGTATCCACGAGTTCATTTGACTCCGGATAAGGAGATAAAAGGTATTCATTGCCAAAATCCCAAACTATCCCTTTAACGAAAACTATTAGGCTGCTATAGAGAGAGGTTCATGTTTATCAAACCAGTCTAGATAAACATTGGGGAGAGGGCTTTCACACAGACAAGCATGCACACAGACAAGCATTCACACAGACAAGCATGCACACAGACAAGCATGCACACAGCCACGCACAAAATGTCTCTGTTGTTTGCCATCGCTCTGTCTACTCTACAGCGAGGACAGGGTGGATTACACTTTGCAGCACTGTATACCACTGAGACCTTTACACAGGAGTAACACGGACTAGAATGAGACTGAAAAGCATCAACAATTCTATCAGATATCCTGGTGGCCAATTACTAAGTGGTAAAAAAGAAACGTTCCAGATTTAACTACTGGTACTTCAACTGGTTCAGAGCTGAAACACATCGTCAGCCTTGACTAGATCTTTCCGTCTGTTTTGTGACTTCATTGGTCGGCAGTCGATGACTCACTCACTCAAAGTGTTTATCCTTTGTTTTATTTCTAAAGCCATGATTTCGTTTTCCAACGCAGCTCGTGCCTGCCTCGGTGACTGTCGGAGACCGAAAGAGCGGAGTCTCTCCAGGCAGCCAGGGCCCACTGACGCGATGCCTTTATGAAAGCCTAACGGCTAAACCAGTTTCATTTCCAAAAAAACAACAACACTGATTTCTACAGGCCCTTCGGTTTCATGGAAAACAGAGTTAGCGGGGGAAAGAGTGCATTTACTCCGGACCGAAACGGCAACACACGGCCGCAAAAAGGGAGCAATGACTCTGCGACCCCAAACAAAAAGGTCAAATCCCTTCTAAACAGGTTCCGCAGGGACTTGAAGAACCGATCAGGACCCGTATTCAACGTTTCTCACAGTAGGAGTGCGGATCTAGAATCAGTTCACCCCTTGTCCATGTGATTGTTGTCCGACTCTGAGACGCTTGACACACACAGAGCCAAATCCCGTGTCAAGGAGCGCCGTGAACGAGGAAGACGGGATGGAGAGTTGACCGTTCAACTCGTCTCTTGGGTCTCTGAGAAACCTACGGTGACTGGGCGTGCCGATAAAGGGCAATGAATTGAAATGATCTGGATTGAAACGAGAAGTAAGGGAGGCGGAGAGTGAGAGACCAGCGCTCCTGTGCTGATCAAACATTTGCCCAGCATGCACCTGTTTAAGTGACGTACAGTGCTGACGTGGCCGTCTGTCGGGGAGCTCAGTCGTGTGCTCACAAGGGAGAAAACGCGCACACCCACACACAGCTCCAATCACGGATCATTAGGAGGAGGGAAGGGACCACGGATCAGTGGGTCGGGAGACACTGTAGGTGTACGTGCCGTGGAACAAAACGACTGAGCTGAGACCGGGGAAGGTTAAAGTCAGGGGCAGGGTGTTTGTGTGGTCAGATTGGTCCTCAGGTGTTTAGGAGGACACACAGACAACCCTTCTGGTTTATCGCGTAGCCTTGCACTTTGTGAAGACATTTACATTATTGCAGTAGTTCTGGAGTTATATGTGCTATTCAGACCACACACACACACACACACACACACACCACACACCCCTCTTCTGCAGACCCTAATTCATGAGGGTAATATCAGTCCTCTATCTGAAGCACTGGCCACCGGCTACACATTAAATCACACAATTATCAGCCCAGCGACCACCGTTCACGCACACAACCCCGGATCAGCAGTCTAATCCAATCACCTACGGGTCATGGGCCGTTCTGATTGGCTAACCTGGGGCTGAGCCGTGGAGCCCATGACCCAGTGCTTCAGAACAGTAATGACATTAATGTGCTCCATATGGGATAGTGTGTGTGTTTTACCCCTCCCTCTCCCCAGTCTAGGGAAAAGCTGATCCCCGCTACAGGAGCCGGGGGTGGGATGGGGAGAATAGAGGGGTACCACCATTCCCCCCTAAGGCACTGGACTTCCAGACATTGCAGCCCCAGCCCCTTCCGCAGCCAGTGTCGGCTCCATCCTCACAAAAGACAGGCAAAATGTATGCTAATGCAACACAGCCGCACAGCAGAGACACACTCATTTGAGAGGAAATGGCTTTCAATGAGCTGGGCCCCGGGGGGGGAGGTCTCGCCGCAAAGTTCTGCTTGGTTTGAAAAACACATTTCACTTCCCTCTCTATTTCTCTCTCCATATCGCTCTTCCCCTTTCTGTATTTGTCCCCCCTCCAAAATCCAGAAATATATTCCCCCAATCTCTCTCTCTTTGTTTTGTCAAATTCCTGGAATAAATGTAGGCCCCCCCCCGTCTTGGTATTGACGCTTCGGGGAGATGTGGTGTTTCTGGGGTACAGGGCTTGTGTTTCATCCTCGAGTGAACATCTCAAACAAGAGAGCAAACATACAAGGTTTGGAATGAATCATTCGGAGGCAGTGCGTGTGGCACTTCGTCCTCTTTGTTCCGGTGCTGAAAACGTGCTGCTCCCCACCAGCGGTTTAATGCCCTGTCAACTCTGTGCACTGTAGTCTCACACTGAGACTTGAACAGAGGCTTACGGGGTTGACACCTCTCACTGAAAATCAGAAGAGAGGGCTAAGCGACAGCTCGGACATTTCTCTCGACAGTTCATTTCAACGCCTGCGATTCGACGCCGGGCCCGAGTGCGAGTAACCATGAGTTAGTCAGACATGTGTTAGCATCATCTTAGCATGAGCTCACAGCCGAGAACAGACACCGTATTCCAGACCCAATCAGACGCACTGCTCCTGTCAGTCTATGCTCCGTTTAGTCATAGTGCATCTCAGTCCGTGCGGCTCCACTCCCTTCTCCTTGGTGCCCCTCATATCAGCCCGGAGCAATAACCCGTGAAATGATTGCTCTCTCCGCACCGCTCCACTGTGTGCTCTGGTTGTCTCCCAGGCCCACCACACTGTATCCATCTATGGGGTGTGTTCTCCTGGTTAGCGCTGGGGGACTTTAACACAGCAGAGTGTGTGTGGGGGGAGAGCGTGTGAGTGTTTGAGTATATGTACAGAAGGTGCTAAGTCGACATGTGTGCAAGTTACATTTGACATGAGGATGTTGAGTCAGACGGATAGAGTAACATGGTAATTGTTATATAATATAATGTATACCATTTTAGCAGACCCTGTATCCAAACCACTTACAGTAGTAGAGCGTGCGTACCTTTCCGTATGGGTGGTCCCAGCCGGAATCGAACCCACGACTTTGGCATTGGGCCGTACTCTACTAAACTGAGCTGCACAGAACCGCATCATGCTCATGCATAATCTAGGTGGACCTCTGTGGCGCAGAGAAAGGATCCATCCACCGTCTATCCTTTCTGTCTCCCAGGAGCTGATCAGGGCTACTCCCGGGATGAGGAGGCGCTCCCAAGGCAAACACTCCAGATTGAATTATAAGCTCTAAAGAGGATTACTCGCTCTGCTGCCGTGTGTGTGTGTGTGTGTGTGTGTGTGCGCGTGTTGATGGTGGCCTAAAACAGATAAGACAGACAGATTTGCATGAACACACACACACACGCCAGGGTTGGGCTCAATTCAAAATCGAAGGCAGTCAATTCAGGAAGTGGTTTGAAAAAGAAAATTCTGAAATGTAAAAACTTAAAAAATAAAATAGCTTTAATTTGTCAATTTATTGTAAAGTCATTGAAAATAAGAAATGCCCTTTTTTTCAAATTATTGAATCATAATTCAAAATGTACTTCCTGAAACTAACTGCCTTCAATTCGAATTGAGCCCAACCCCGACAGGCAAACACAGCCTAACCTGGCGTGGGCTGCGTACTGTCGCTCCACGTCCTCATAGCGGGGTGCCGGACCGGTATCAGGTCCTCTCACGGCCATCTGTAGAGGAGAGAGGCACATAATGGTTCATGTTATTATTACTATTACACACCTGTCTGTCGATCTCTGTCTACCCCCCCAACGTCACTGGTTAAGCCTGCGGATGGCTTAGTGTTAGGGTTCATATAAGGGTTAGCGTTAGTTATACGGGTAAGAGTTAATATTGGTTAGTTGTAGCTGTGGTCTACAGTCAGGTGAGATAGGACAAATAATGTTATTACAAATACATCTGTCAACCACCACCACTTGATAAGCCTCAGAATGGCTTAGTGGTAGGGGAGGGCTCTACAGAGTGACCATTTTACTCGCAGTGATAGGGGTGGTCGACAACAACAAAAACATGCAATCCCCTGAAGAGAGCTCTTCACCTCCACATCCCACTCCTCACATTCCATGTGTATTTATTCCGTGTCACTATAATTCATATATATTTTTTAAAATCTTTAACTCTGCACTGTTGAAAAAGGACCCGTAAGTTAGCATTTCACTGTTAGTTTACACCTGTTGTTTACGAAGCATGTGAGAAAGACCTTTAAACAGGTCAACATTCACAAAGTCGCAGGTCCAGACGGATTACCAGGACGTGCACTCCGAGCATGCGCGGACCAACTGGCAAGTGTCTTCACTGACACTTTCAACCTGTCCCTGACCGAGTCTGTAATACCTACATGTTTCAAGCAGACCACCATAGTCCCTGCGCCCAAGAACACTAAGGTAACCAGCCTAAAAGACTACCGACCCGTAGCACTCACATCTGTAGCCATGAAGTGCTTTGAAAGGTTGGTCATGGCTCACATCAACACCATTATACCAGAAACCCTAGACCCACTCCAATTTGCACACCGCCCCAACAGATCCATTGACTACAGCTCAGCATTCAACACCACTAAGCTAAGGACCCTGGGACTAAACACCTCCCTCTGCAACTGAATCCTGGACTTCCTGATGGGCCACCCCCAGGAGGTAAGGGTAGGTAACAACACATCTGCCACGCTGATCCTCAACACGAGGGCCCCTCAAGGGTGCGTGCTCAGTCCCCTCCTGTACTCCCTGTTTCCTCATGGCTGCACAGCCAGGCACGACTCCAACACCCTCATTAAGTTTGCCGACAATACAACAGTGGTAGGCCTGATCACCGATGAGACAGCTTATAGGGAGGAGGTCAGAGACCTGGCCGTGTGGTGCCAGGACAACAAGGAGGACCTGGTTGAAGGCATGGCAAGAGTGTGCAAAGCTGTCATCAAGTCAAAGGGTAGCTACTTGGAAGAATCTCAAATATAAAATATATTTAGATTTGTTTAACACTTTTTTGGTTACAACATGATTCCATATGTGTTATTTCATAATTCTGATGTCTTTACTATTATTCTACAATGTAAAACATAGTACAAATAAAGAAAAACCCTGGAATGAGTTGGTGTGTCCAAACTTTTGCTTGGTACGGTATATTATCAATTTATCCACAGGGCTGGGCTGAGGGGTGCGTGTGCACACACTTCAACAGAGACACCGTTTTTGGACACTAGGTTGAACATTGCACTCCAAAAAACCTTAATAATTGGCTGATTTCATGATGTCTTGTACACGTTTAAGGCTTCCAGAACCACAGACAGCAAAGCAAAGCCACAACATTATTGAACCTCCCCAATGTTTGATTGTCAGGAGGGTGTTCTTTAATTTGAATGCTTTTTTTGGTTTTTGGTAGCTCTGGGGTGCCAATAATTGTAATTAAAATCGTATACAAAAATGTACTAAAATGTAATTGGTTCGCCAATGTTGAAAATCCAATAAGGTGTGGAGACCAATCCTTTTTCTCCAACTTACTTAAGAAGAAATGGGGAATTATTTTTAAAAAGTGCAAGAGTGCCAATATACTGTATTTGGCTGCAACTAGCTAGCTACGACAAGGCTTTCCTAACCATACCGCCACACCCGTAGCCTACTCTCCTCTGAAAATGTATGTAGAAACCCTCCATGTCTCGAGCTAGACATAAACCATGAGCATAAACCACATTATGCCGAGGAGTTGGCCATTTGGGTATTGAGTATTGAGCCGCTCCATCTTTGTGTGAAGGTTAAAGGCATTATGCAAAGAGGTGCGGGGTAATGGCTGTAGTCGCTGTGTGCCATTTGTCTCGTCGGCCATGTTCCAAATGGCATCCTACTCCTTACACAGTGCACTCCAGTGCCCTATGAGCTGGTCTTATGGGCCCAGGTCAAAAGTAATGCACTACCGGGAATAAGGCGCTATTTGGGATAAAGCCAGGGAGAGCGGTAAGCCGGGGGCCAGAGCTCAGGTTAGAGCCGCTCGGTTGCATGTTAAGTCTGGTCATATGTGTCTCTGGGGAAGAGGGAGAGAGGGGGGATAAGAGGGAGAGAGAGAAGGAAAGAAAGAGATAAGAAGAGGGAAAGAGTGGGAGAGAGAGCGAGAAAGCGGGGGTAGAGAGGGGCAGAGAAAGGGGAGGGAGTGGTAAGGGACAGATAAAGAGAGAGAGGCAGAGAAGGAAAGATAGAGGGAGAGAAAGAAAGACAACGAGAGAGAGGGGAGAAAGAGGGCAGAGAGAATGTCTGCATAGAGAGACTCCAAACATTTTAGTAACAGAGTTTGAAGAGTGAATTTGATTGGCAGTGGACTACTAGTGGACTATCAAACAAGAATATAACATGATCATTTTGTTCATGTTTTAGCTATTGAGCGGGTTAGTCTCTATGAGTAGTGAACAGTTGATAAGTGTGTGTGTGTGTGTGCCCAAAGGCCTGGACTCCTCTGAGCTGGTGGTGGTTAACACTTCCTAGAGTCTGTCTGACCCCTCAACCTCCATCCTACACCCCCCCACACACACCCACAAACCGGGGCATAACTGCTCACCATGGCAACAGGGTAGAGTATAAATCTAGAGTCAGTGAATTTGAATTAACCACATACGAGCAGACAAATTATATTCACGGCAGTCTCTCCAACAACTATTGGACACAAAACAGAAGATCATATAACATTTAGTTTCCTATTAGAACTCACAGACATTTTGGTTATGAGCCTGATGATGTTGTGTAAGTGTGTGTGTGTGTGTGTGTGTGTGTGTGTGTGTGTGCTGTGGATCGCAGAGCCAGTGTTAATGTGTTCTACAGGCAGGGTAGCTTACAGAGGACCAGACTTTCTCTGGACACACTAAGCAGCTGAGGCCAGGCCACAAGCAGCCCATGGGGCACTGTGAGAGGCTGGGGTTTCCCTCCTGCACTGGGAACGTTTAGAGTGCCATGAGGCAGCCCACTCTTCCCACCATGGAGGACCCTGTTGTCGTATGAAACTTTTCGGATTTGACTTGACTACAGTAAAACACAAAACGTCATAGTCAAAATGGAGAACCACACAGCAAGAACAGGGGCTTTGGAGTAAAGGACAAGTTGATTTTCAAGCTCGAAAAATCACCCTTTCTTGCTCGTTTTCGCCAGAAAACTAAGCGTCTGGAGTGCCACTAAGTGTGCCACAAAAACACACCAATCAAGTAGCTAAAGCCAGCTGTCGCATTCATCAAAAATACGGTGCATATACAGGAAATGAATTTCCTGGAGCACTTTGCTCTCCTCGCAATTTATAGTCACGTGCGTACAATAAGCCTCAAACGAGGGCCTGAATGTCTTGACATAAAATACGAGCAATGCTTTCATGGTAAAACGGAGGTACGAGAGGGGGAAAAAAAATCATCTTCTGAACCTCTCTTTCTCGCTCCCTCTCTTTTTGAAAAGAGTAATTGCTTGTGTTGTCTGCCATCCATCCATCTCTGATGCTAATTAGCCGCATCTCTCAGCGAGGAATCACAGCCTGGCGCCTGGCACATGCCACCCCCCTCCGCCGAATCCCCTGAACCCCCTCCCGCTGGCACCGGACGCGCCCGCCTGCAGTCGGCTGGCATGAAGCAGCGGCAGTGAGATCCATCCAATATCTGCCATTCCTCATCATTTTCCGTAATGAGATTCCATTGATTTCCGCTCGGGAAACAAACTAGCACTGAGGGAATAGTTTTAGCCGTGGCAGGAGGGTGGGGGCTTTCAGGGGGACTGGAGTCACAAACTGTGTCTCGCTACTAACTCAAACTGTGCTCATGGTGCTCTTGGTGTTTTGTAAAACGAACAAACCGAACTCAGTCAGCCTCTAATCAACTCTCACTCTGCGGATCTTATCCCCCATGGTTGGCCAATCCGGCCCTACAGTACGTGTGGTATTGGTCTGTTTGATGCTTCACTGCTATAGTCATGCAGGCCCGTGCCGCCCAATGCCCCCTAAACACTCCCAGAGCTTGTTAGCAGTTAGCAGCAGATGGTAAGACTGGCTCATTTGGGGCCCAGTCATGCCTCCCCTTACAGCCATGTAAGGTTACTTCCAAACAGAGTGGAACGGAGCGCCAGCACGATCAGTGCAAGTACATGGCACAATCTGCCTGTAATTATATTGAATTGTTTTGGGAAATTGGGGTGGGATGGTGGGTGCAGGGGTAGTGTGAGGTTCATATCAACTTGATTGTAGCCTTTGGGGGGTGCGCTGTCCTCTTGGCCTCTGATTGACTTTTCGACGACAGGGGTAGCCGAAGAAGCCCTTCCCTGGAGAGCTATGAGGATGCAGGGTTCTAGCTAAATCCTGTTGTAACACAGCTGGTTTGGATACCGGTCCTCAAAACGTCCTGGTGAGCAACTGATTAGTAGAATCAGGTGTGCTCGATTAGGGTTGGAGCAAAAGCCTGCAGGAGGTAGATCTCCAGGAGGAAGTATTGGCAACTGTGGGTTTGAGTGGTGTTCTCCTCATGTTCAGGGTTACAACTTTGATTCCAAAGGTAGGGGTGTGAGGAAAATCCACAAAGGGTCTGATCTATGATTTTGGTGGAGGTGGTGAGGAAAGGGGTATTTTCCGCCTCTCTGGCTCCAGGTAAGCTGCAGTATCGTCTATTTAAAATGTTACGGTGCGTTTTGCTCACGGCGCGTGTGTTTGTGAGAGGAAAATGTCCCCCATAGTCTAGACTCACATAGAGTGGTTCCAGTTCTATGAGCATTCTGTCATGAGTATTCTGTCAAGTCATAGCAGCATGCACCCCCAGGGAGCCTACCAACATTAAAGATGGGAAATTATGATGACCTTAACACACACACACACACACAAACACACACACACCTCCCATGAAAAATAAAACTGAGGGAAAGGTGATGAGGTGCTGTGTCCCAACCCAAGGGAATGAGAGTGTGCAGGGAATCGGGGATGGTGTTTGATTGCAGTTTAAACTGCAAACAGATCACACACACTCTCCTGTAGGTCAAAGACGACGCCTCGGGGATAAAGAGGCCCAAATCAGTCCCGGTAGCCTTTGTCGGAGATAACCTAGTCGGGACGGCGCTTACGGAATTCAGAATGAACCGACATAAAACAAAGAGAAGAAGAGAAGTGAAGCGCTTTGTGTCTGGGGATGAGGAGGAGGCGCGGGGGAACGAGGACGGAGAGGAGAGGGGGGTTCCGTGTTCGGAATGACTCATTGTGACTTTGAAAAGTGTGGAGGAAAACTCTTGAGAAAACTGATGCGACACATAAAAAAAAATGTGTGTTTGTATTGCACATTACATGTAGGGTGTCTGCAAACACATTCATCAAAGAAACCTCATCAGATAAACCACCGACAAAACTTAGAAACAAAACAGAATAAAGAAGCCACTGATGACACAGATTGAGGGTTGAAGATGACATCGTCTCTAGATGCTGATCTAAGTTCAATTTGTCATTACACCCTCTTATGGTTATGGCTTGGGATGTGAGGGAAGAACGCTGATCCGAGATCTGTGCATAGGTCTAACTTCGATCTCGAATGCTGCTCGTCTGGGTTGCAGGGTCCCAGTCTCTCTTTGGCCAGACCCATTGGTCTCCAGTTCAATTAAAATACACTACATGACCAAATGTATGTGGACACCTGCTCGTCGAACATCTCATTCTAAAATCGTGGGTATGAATATGGAGTTGGTCCCCTCTTTGCTGCTATAACAGCCTCCACTCTCTGGGAAGGCTTTCCACTAGATGTTGAAACATTGCTGCAGGGAATTGCTTCCACTCAGCCACAAGAGCATTAGTGATGTTGGGCACTGATGTCGCGCGATTAGGCCTGGCTTACAGTCGGCGTTTCTGTTCATCCCAAAGGGGTTGAGGTCAGGGCTTTGTGCAGGCCAGCCAAGTTCTTCCACACCGATCTCGACAAACCATTTATGTATGTGCATGGGGGTATTGTCATGCTGAAAAAGGAAAGAGCTTTCCCAAAACTGTTGCCACAAAGTTGGAAACACAGAATCGTCTAGAATTCCATTGTATGCTGTAGCGTTAAGATTTCCCTTCACTGGAACAAAGGGGCCTAGCTCCAACCATGAAAAACAGCCCCAGACCATTATTCCTTCTCCACCAAACTTTACAGTTGGCACTATGCTTTGGGGCAGGTAGCGTTCTCCTGGCATCAGCCAAACCCAGGTTGGTCCGTCGGACTGCCAGAAGGTGAAGCGGGATTCATCACTGCAGAGAACATGCTCCACTGCTCCAGAGTCCAATGGCAGCGAGTTTTACACCACTCCAGCCGACGCTTGGCATAACTCATGGTGATCTTAGGCTTGTGTGCGGCTGCTCGGACATGGAAACCCATTTCATGAAGCTCCTGACAAACAGTTCTTGTGCTGACCTTACTTCCAGAGGCAGTTTGGAACTCAGCCGTGTTGCAACCGAGGACAGACGATTTTTCAGCACTTGTCGGTTCCGTTCTGTGAGCTTGTGTGGCCTACCACTTTGCGGCTGAGCCGCTGTTGCTCCACTTCACAATAAAAGCACTTACAGTTGACCAGGGCAGCTCTAGCAGGGCAGAAATGTGACAAACTGACTTATTTGAAAGGTGGCATCTGATGACAGTGCCGCATTTGAAAGTCACTGAGCTTTTCAGTAAGGCCATTCTACTGCCAATGTTTGTCTACAGGGATTGCATGGCTATGTGCTCGATGTTATACAGCTGTCAGCAGCAGGTGTGGCTGAAACAAGCCAACACCCCCCCGAAGCGAGGGCCACTGTTCCGACCGGCTGCAGTTACAGCCTATAGCTACTGGGATTAAAGGCTAGTGTTTGTCCCCACTTTTGATTTGGGCTAGGCCAAACTTCTCAATTATACTGAAGCTTATGTAATTATATGGGTCTGTTAGAAGTTTTTGTATAATACTCCAGGAATAACTGAGCGACTGGCATAGTTAGGAAAGGGAGGGAGACTATGATCAGTTATACCAAAGTGTCCAATAGACATGCTGACATGAGAAGAGCTTAGAGGGGAGAGAACGAGAGAAAGGAGAGAGCAGACAGAGGTTGAAATACTTGAAATAATTGTAGCATTTGCTTTAGCCTGCCTAGAGAGGCAGATGGGCAGAGTTTGCAACTAGGACGCCCACAAGCCTCAAAAGGCCCACAAGCCTCAAAAGACTCGCCTGAAGGTAACCCATACCAGTTTAAAAAAATAAAATGAATGGAAGTATACACTGACTGACCAGGTGAATCCAGGTGAAAACTATGATCCCTTACTGATGTCAACTGTTAAATCCACTTCAATCAGTGTAGATGAAGAGGAGGAGACCGGTTATAGAGTTTAAACCTTGAGACAACTGGACATGGATTGCGTATGTGTGCCGTTCAGAGGGCGAATGGGCAAGACATTTAAGTGCCTTTGTACAAGGTATGTGCCAGGTGCTCCGGTTTGTGTCAAGAACTGCAACTCTGCTGGGTTTTTCAGTTTCCCGTGTGTATCAAGCTGTCCACCACTCAAAGGACATCCAGCCAACTAGACACAACAGTGGGAAGCATTGGAGTCAACATGGGCCAGCATCCGTGTGGAACGGTTTTGACACCTTGTAGAGTCCATGCTCCAACGATTTTAGGCTGTTCTAAGTGCAAAAGAAGAAGAAGGGGGAGGGCAATCAATATGAGGAAGGTGTTGCTAATGTTTCGTATATTCAGTATGTAAGTATTTTAGTTCCCAAAAAAAGGGGTTAAATGTGTTTTACAAAATGATACAAACAGCTTCCTGATCTTTCTTATATATCTCAGATATAGGACAGACACTTACAAAATAATTCTCGAAAGAAAGTTTTTTTTTTTTTTTTTTACTTATCTGCAGAAAAATATTGTTTGAAGCTGAAAAAGCAATAGTAACCCTATGCAAAATCAGGGAGCCAAATTAACGGCTCTTTCACCAACGCGATTTGGTTCATGAACGACCCATCACTAAAAACTCGGACGTCGAAGTATGGTACTGGTCCAAACAAAGTTATGTATTGTCATAAATAATTACATTTTTTTCTGATAAAATATTCACCTAGCCACCCAATCAATGTGATTTTGTTAGCTGTGTCTCCGTCTGTACATTTGGTTAATTGATCCATTACTGGACAAGTGGAAGTTGTCCAGTAATTATTCATTTGCTCATCTATCACTGACCAGAAACATTTAGCATACCATAATGTTGCCTAAATCAAGTGTATTATTTTACTCTCAACTCACGTAGTAACCTTATATAGAGCCTAGGCTATTTTCCTATCCAGTCCCAATCCCACTGAAACCCAAAACCCATACCTATGCATGTCAAAATACTGCTCTAAAATGTCCCCCAGCTGCGCTGTCTCGTACTTGCAGCCCGTTATGAGAGCATCGGTAGAGAATGTGTGATCAACAGTATGAGAGTAGATATGGATATTTTCTTAAACAGTGTTGGGTCCCCGTTAACATATCTTGATATTTAAACTATTTCCACTCTTCAACACCGCATTATTCCATGAGCTGATCTGCCATCTGTATAATCGTCAACTCAATTTTGCCAAGTATCAGAGATATTCTGCCATTTGTTGAATGACGTGATCTTGCAACTTTAGCAACGTTGGTCATTTTACTTTTGTTTGATTGCCGTTACAAAGTTTGTACGATTCGACAACGCTATAGCCTACTCTGGGTGCGCTCTGTGCGTCCTGAGAGTCACTCTTATTTTGGGAGAAGCCTCGCGTATTAGCCATATCCTGATTGTAAACCCTTTATATGGGCACTTCCGAGTTGTGCAGTATTACCAGGGACTCTCAGGATATGAATTATTTCCGGCACTGAAACTTTGTCGATTTTTTGGGAAATATGTATCCTTATTTCTACACTCTCCCTCTCTTGATGATCCTCAATTTTCTCACTTCTGGGTCGTTCCACCTCAAATAGCGAGAGAAAGACCATCTCAGATTGTTCTGAAATCGTTTCTGAAGTTAGTAACAGACACGATTAACATTCCTGAAAGTTTGGTCCAAATCGGATGTTGGGTTTATTTATTGAATATTATCTGAATCCTATAATTTAACAGACGGCCAATTGTAGTGCAATCAATTAGGCTAATTTCGCTTAGATCAAAAAAAGATTTCAACAAAATGTTTCAGGAATGCTAATCTTACCTGTTTCTAACTACAGAAACGATTTCAAGAACATTATGAGATGGTGGGTGTCATGGCTTGCTGAAAGGACATTGAATGGCTCTTCTACCCTCTCTCCCCCTCTTAATGAACCTCCCCTTTTCTCACTTCTACTCTCTCTCTGTTGATAAACCTCCCCTTTCTCACTTCTACTCTCTCTCTGTTGATAAACCTCCCCTTTCTCACTTCTACTCTCTCTGGTGATAAGCCTCCCTTTTCCCACTCTCTTGCTACACCTTCCTGTTCTTCACCAGTCTCTCCACAAAGCATTCTTTTAATCTCCCCCTCCCTGCTTCCCATCATTCGACCCCTCTCTCTCGCTCTCTCTCTACCCCCCTCACCCCACCTCCTCCCCCCCTCTCTCCTCCAGTCCACAACATAATTCTGCAGTAGGGCTACCCGCTGTGCTACAGTATGTCAGCAGCCCCCAACAGTAAGCAAACACACAGCAGGAGGTAGCACACCAGCTCATCCATTATCCCTTTGTGTTGGTGCTGCTGGGCTGTCAGGCCCAAAACAAGAATGATCTCTGGTCAGTGGTAGATCAGTCGCTGATCTAAACACAGGTCACTTCTCTGTAGTACAGCATTAGCTCCCTCCTATGAGGCTTTGATATGGTAGATTAAGGAGAAGATAATGGTCCGACTACTGCTAGCAGGGATCATCTAGACTGCAGTAGGGGCCGGTATCTCCGGTCCTGGAGGGCCGTAGTGTGTGCTGTACGGGCTTTTGTTCCAGCTCGAATAACATTTATATTCAAACTTATTGAGGTCGAAATTGAACGGGCACATGATCAAGTCATTGTTTGAAGTTGTTAGTGCCTGAACAAAAGCCCGCGGTTACCGTGGCCCTCAGTTGCAGCGCCCACCCCTCATCTAAAGGGACCATCCGGCTAAAAAGACTAGGCTCTCCACACCCACCACACAATTATGGTTATGCCTGGGCACCTGTGCGGCACTAGGGGGTCCTCCTGCTCCCTGGGCGTCCCACAGTGCTCCTGGGGGGTAGAGTAGACCATCACCATCAGACGAGAGGCACGCTAGCCATCCATCACTGTGACGGCGGTGGTTTTTGCTTACTTAATGATGTGGAGTGTGTTTATGAAGCGAACGCCGCGCCCGCCACAGCTCGCATCATCTGCCCCCAGGAGTTGACATTAAAACATCATCAGCGTGATTGATGTCCGCCCGACAACATTGGGGGTGGGACTGCTTCGGAGCTGACGGGTCACATCTTTTGCGGAGTGTGTTAATGTGTGGGATGGTGGAGTGTGGGTAGTGTGTGTATGTGTGTGATAGAGTAGGTGTGTGTTTGATAGAGTGTGTGCTCGTCTGTGATTTGTGTTCATTAATGTGCCACACACACACACACTGCCCCTGTGGTGTGTGTGTGATTCCCAGGGTAATGAGTTGGAGATAAGGTGTTGACAATATTATATTCCTCCTGCACGAATCGGCCCTGATATCTGAGTTAGCATCTCTTGTAGCCAGTTCACTTCCTCAAGCCTTCATTTCCCCTCCTTTCATTACTTCAATTATGGTTACATCCCAAACGGCACCTTATTCCCTATATGGTTCTATGCTTTTGACCATGGCCCATACAGTAGGTCTCTGGTCAAAAGTAGTGCTCTGTGTTGGGAATAAGGTGCCATTTGGGACAAATCCAATGTGTCTTCTATCCATCCTCCATGGTCAAGGGCATTTTCCACTGTAAATCGCAAGCTTTGGTACATGGAGGTTTCAGAAAAGGACTTGTAAAACACTTAATTCTATTTCATTTAGCTGGGTGTTTTTCAGTCGGTTAGACATTTACCGAATACCAAAGATGTCTGGATTATACCAAGTATGGCTGCCTCTGACATAGTCTCCTATTCCCCAAATTGTGCACTCCTTTTAACCAGGGCTCATTTTGGACGCACCCTTTCCTTGCCTATGCCACGTGCTTGTGGTAGAGTGGAACTCCAAAATGGCTGCCAGTTGCATGTGGCTTACCGCGTAGGGGACATCACTGCCAGCTACTGTGGCAGCCGAATGGACAGTCACATCTAAAAATACCAGAAACTGGCCAGTCTGTACACATGACATCGTATACACTATCATTATCATGTCTCGAAAGGATAAAAAGCTATAGAGCCCTGTCCCAAATGGCACAGTATTCCCTATATAGTGCACTACCCTTGAACAAGGCAGTTAACCCCTAAAAACAAGTGCTCCCCGGGCACTGATGGTGTGAAATTCGATTAAGGCTGTCCCCCGCACATCTAAGATTCAGAGGGGTTGGGTTAAATGGGAAAGCCACATTTAGGTTGGATGCATTTAGTTTTACAACTGACTAGGTATCCTCTTTCCCCATAGGGCCCTGGTCAAAAGTAGTGAGCTATTTTGATAATCGGGTGTTATTTGGGACGCAAGCCCCTGTGCTTGGACAGATGGTATATGTGGGTGTGTACTGAGACTGACATGGTCAAGACAAAAAGGTAGAGATGAAGGGGAACATGGGATGAAAAGGAGAGAGGGAACACACGAGAGAGAGAGTATGCAGGAGTCACAGGCAAGAAAAGATGAGAAAAGGATCAGACACACACACACACACACACACATACAAAAAGTATTTAATGTGTGGATAAAGGCTTTGAATGAAGCATCAAATGGTTTAATTTGTATTAAGTTGGAGATGTTTTAACAGGGGTTGGAGAGTGGGGGGGGCTATCTAATAGCTTGTTGGTTAAATTCCCTTACTGTATTTACTGTTCCAAATACGTGTTATTGAGGAGTAAAGGAATCAGCTATGCAGGTTACTAAGCAGGATAGTGTACTCCCAGTGACAAATAATGAAATAGAAAGGACACATAAAAACTACTCTTATTGTATTTGATGTTTGCGGTTATTGTCTGTCTGTGAAACTGAAGACGTAGAAAAATAATATATTTTCTAAAAGATGGAGAAATGCTACATATAATCTTTTCAATGAAGCAATGTTTCCCAGCGCGGCACGAGCTACATAAAGGAAGAACGGGCCTTGTGTGACCTTGTATGAGCAGCGCAATACTCAAGTGTCATTAAATCTTTGAAAACATTCAAGGCGACCAGACCAGGCTGCTGAAAAGAGCAAAGAAAGACAGCTGAAAGGAGGGCACAAAACAGGCTACACGCAGGGAGACATGGGCGCAACAATTGCCAGAGTGAATGAAACGTTGAAACATTTTATTTACTCTCTCTCTCTCTGTATATGTTGTAACTATTGGTCTGCTGTCTCTTTCCATTTAACTTACAGTATTTATTTTTGGTCTCAAGGTTTACCTCACACATTCTACATGGGCTATACAGTTTATAGGTTTAACATATGCTTTCTGTCGCAGCCTTTGATTTCATCGGAGTCTCTGTTTATAAATGATAATTTTCCATAAGCAGCTGCCTCAGGGGAAGCACCTACAGCTGTGCTGTTGATGCTGCATTTGTTTTCTACTGCAACTAACAATCAGATGGCGAGTTGCCTCCCCAATCACTGCTTCCTAATCGTCTACACGTTTGAATAAGGGCATTTCGAAGGAACACACAACAACCGATTCCAAGAGGCGTCGTTAGGCTGTTTCAGCGTGTGAATAATGCTCTTCGATGGATCAAAACAGAACCGGGGATCAGAAGGATGCTTTAGAAGACGGTTCCACACACGCAACCAGAAGTGAGAGAGAGAGAAAGAGAGAGGGAGAGAGAGAGAGAGGAGAGTGAGAGAGAGGAGAGTGAAAGAGAGCATGTTTGTTTAGGTTGAGCAGTAGTGCTAAAAAAGATCATATGAAAATGTCACCACCTTAATGTTTATTTACTTAAAGAGAGAGAAACGGAGAGAGAAAGAGGGCGCTGCCACTGTAGAATACTTCATGCTAACAAGAAAGAGCTCCAAATAAACCCGGCCAGGCTTTAAGACAACATGGATCGTCTGTGGCTCGGCTCCACAATTGGGAGCAAAACATGCCAACGCCTGCACACAAACATAAACACCCACAGCTTTATTACAATTGCCTGCTGCAAAATCATCCTTAGTTACCATACGCACAGAGGGAAATTAATAAGTACACCATCACATCCCCATATGATAATACTGCCTGGTGATATCCTATGGAATGATCCATATTATGATCCACACTGAGTGTACAAAACATTAGGAACCCCCTTTTGCACTCAGAACAGCCTCAATTCTTCAGGGCATGGACTCTACAATGTGTCGAAATTGTTCCACAGGGATGCGGGTCCAAGCTGACTTCAAAGCTTCCCACATTTGTGTCAAGTTGGCTGGATGTCCTTTGGGTAGTGGTTCATTCTTGATACACAGGAGAAACGGTTGAGGGTATAAAAACCAAGCATCGTTGCTGTTCTTCACACCCTCAAATCGGTGCGCCTGGCACCTACTACCATACCCTGTTCAAAGGCACTGAAATCTTTTGTTTTGCCCATTCACCCTCTGAATTGAAACAAATACACAATCTATGTCTCAATTGCCTCGAGGCTTAAACCTGTCTTTAACACATACCAGCCACACCCTCCCCTTCACCTACACTGATTGAGGAGGATTTAACAGTTGACATCAATAAGGGATCATAGCTTTCACCTGGATTCACCTGGTCAGTCTAATAAAAAGAGCAGGTGTTCTTAATGTTTTGTTTACTCAGTGTATGCTTCCATTCATTTTATTTAAAAAAAGCTGGTACCGGGTTACCTACAGGTGAGTCTTTTGAGGCTTGTGGGCCTCAAAATCCAGCTTTCACCTGGATGCACCAGGTCTGTCTATGTCATGGATAGAGACGTTTTGTACACTCAGTAAATAGTCTGTTTAGGATCTCCATTCTCTCAGAGTCAGAGTGTGCTTGTCCCAAATGGCACCCTAGCTCAGGCTCTGGTCAAAAGTAGTGCACTTTATAGGGAATAGGGTGCCATTTGTGAATCAGCCAGAGAAAGACACTTGGTGTCTCTAGGCAGTGGACAGAGACTTGAAGTATGGATTATCATGGAGTTAATCTCCATGTTCTGTTGAGAAGATGCATGTAAACCACTTGTGGTGGTTCATCTCGTCGCTGTGATCTGCGTAGGCACAGCGGGAGGCGAGCCCGAGGTCTCCAAGTGAGGACACACACACATTCATGTACACATGCACGCACTCATGCATTCAAGCATGCGCACAGATGCATCATGTGCCTGAGAGCACACATGCGCGTGCACACGCTCACACTCACTCGTGGTGGGTCGTGGTCGAGGGCTCTGCGGCGGATGACCTCTAGCTCCTCGTAAGCGGGCGCAGCACGGGCCTGCTGGAGCTCTCTCCTGAGCTTCTGGACACGCTCACTGAGAGAAAGAGAGAAATAAAAGAGAAAGAGTTCCAATAAAATCACAGGCTGACACATCAACCATAACACAGGAACCATATACATATACTGTGTATTACACGGAAAGAGACCACAGACCGATAAGATGAGAGACAGCGAGGAAGAGCGAGAGAAAGAACTTACCAAGTTCGGTAACCCACACACACAAACATATTAATTGATGCATACACACCCACATAATGCACAAACTAACTAGACTCCCAACCTCTCCCACTCATACTAATGATGTGACCCACGGCAGGTATTGATTCTTGGGCAGGAGTGAGAGCTTCATTAGAGGGGAACCAGCACAGGCATACATGCTAAAAGTTCCATTAAAGACCATGGCCTTAATTAGCAGGCCTGGCTGGTGCTCTGGTGGTGCGCTGACAAGAGGATGTGAATGTGTTGTTCTAAATCATCCTACCGTCAGTCAATGGGGACAGACTGAGGCAGACATCGATTTGTATGCAGTCTCTCTCTCTCTCGCTCTATCTCTACACAACCCAGCCCAGCCTGACACACAGAGGAACAGAGCTGCAGTCCCTCACCTGCCACACAATCAAACGGACACATAGACAAACACACAAACACAATACCCTGCAGCTACCACCACTCGGGGCGCAATAGCAACTTGAAATTTGGGCACAAATGTATTTCTCGCCTAATTCTTCCATTGCTTTAAATGAGCAATTTACAAGAAGGTCCAAATTAGGACTCGGCCCGAAAGGAACAGGTGAAGACAGACCCTCGTTCATCACGTAGCATCGTTGATGCTGTTTGTTTTGAAATTGAGGACTTCACTGTTTAAAGTGGGGATGTTTAAAAAAAATGTTTTAGCAATCCCCCCCCCACACACACACACACACCCCAGTAGCTACAGCAGCTGAGCAGGGACATTCAGAGCAGAGAAAGAACCCATTTTCAAAAACCCATTGATGCGGTCCTCGATCCGTCGTTAGGGCTGCCATCTTGATTGAGCGTGCATGTCGTCTCTCGTAATGAAAAAATTATTATAATGATGTTCCCCGGCTCATCGGAGACCCTCCAGATATCAGTGTTGCAGAAATAAATAAATACCATTAGGTCTTGTGCTGAAACTGCAGGGCAGCAAGTCATGACATTCTTCCTCAGAGGAGAGATCATGGATGCGTGCAAAATGACATCCTATGCCCTAAAAGTAGTGCACTACAAAGTGCAGGGCTGCCCAACCCTGTACAGTCGTGGCCAAAAGTTTTGAGATTGACACAAATATTAACTCCCACAAAGTATGCTGCTTCAGTGTCTTTAGATATTTTTGTCAGATGTTACTATGGAATACTGAAGTATAATTACAAGCATTTCATAAGTGTCAAAGGCTTTTATTGACAATTACATGAAGTTGATGCAAAGAGTCAATATTTGCAGTGTTGACCCTTCTTTTTCAAGACCTCTGCAATCCGCCCTGGCATGCTGTCAATTAACTTCTGGGCCACATCCTGACTCATGGCAGCCCATTCTTGCATAATCAATGCTTGGAGTTTGTCAGAATTTGTGGGTTTTTGTTTGTCCACCCGCCTCCTGAGGATTGACCACAAGTTCTCAATGGGATTAAGGTCTGGGGAGTTTCCTGGCCATGGACCCAAAATATCAATGTTTTGTTCCCCTAGCCACTTAGTTATCACTTTTGCCTTATGGCAAGGTGCTCCATCATGCTGGAAAAGGCATTGTTCGTCACCAAACTGTTCCTGGATGGTTGGGAGAAGTTGCTCTCGGAGGATGTGTTGGTACCATTCTTTATTCATGGCTGTGTTCTTAGGCATAATTGTGAGTGAGCCCACTGCCTTGGCTGAGAAGCAACCCCACAAATGAATCGTATCAGGATGCTTTACTGTTGGCATGACACAGGACTGATGGTAGCGCTCACCTTGTCTTCTCCGGACAAGCTTTTTTCCGGATGCCCCAAACAATTGGAAAGGGGATTTCAGAGAAAATGACTTTACCCAGGTCCTCAGCAGTCCAATCCCTGTACCTTTTGCACAATATCAGTCTGTCCCTGATGTTTTTCCTGGAGAGAAGTGGCTTCTTTGCTGCCCTTCCTGACACCAAGTCTTCCTCCAAAAGTCTTCGCTTCACTGTGCGTGTAGATGCATTCACACCTGCCTGCTGCCATTCCTTAGCAAGCTCTGTACTGGTGGTCCCCGATCCCGCAGCTGAATCAACTTTAGGAGACGGTACCTGGCGCTTGCTGGACTTTCTTGGGCGCCCTGAAGCCTTCTTCACAACAATTGAACCGCTCTCCTTGAAGTTCTTGATGAGCCAATAAATGGTTGATTTAGGTGCAATCTTACTGGCAGCAATATCCTTGCCTGTGAAGCCCTTTTTGTGCAAAGAAATGATGACGGCACGTGTTTCCTTGCAGGTAACCATGTTTGACAGAGGAAGAACAATGATTCCAAGCACCACCCTCCTTTTGAAGCTTCCAGTCTGTTATTCCAACTCAATCAGCATGACAGAGTGATCTCCAGCCTTGTCCTAGACACCTGTGTTAACGAGAAAATCACTGACATGATGTCAGCTGGTCCTTTTGTGGCAGGGCTGAAATGCAGTGGAATAGTTTTTGGGGGGGATTCAGTTAATTTGCATGGCAAAGAGGGACTTTGCAATTCATCTGATCCCTCTTCATAACATTCTGGAGTATATGCAAATTGCCATCATACAAACTGAGGCAGCAGACTGTACATGGAGAGCTACCCTCCTGTAGGTTTTTGCTCCAACCTAATCTAGCACACCTAACAATTAAAAAAGTCTAACAATTAACTGGTTGATAAGCTCATGTTAGTTGCAACTGGGGATAGGCAAAAACCTACAGGAGGGTAGCTCTCCAGGAAGAGGGTTGAGTAGCCCTGCACTTTGTAGTGCACTTCTTTTAGGGAATAGGGTGGTGGCATTTTAGACACAGCCCATGTGAAGGTTCTGCCCGTCCCTACTAAATGACTCCCCATTCATTCTGTTAATAAGAACCCTAGTTTGATGATTATTCCCTATTGGCATTTTGTCTCTAGGTACCCTCTCTAAGGTCAGAGGTTACCGTAAAGCAAGTCTTAGTAATTGGTATCTGGGCCCGTGAGCCATAAAAATCGGCCATGGGTATCCTTAAGTGATTAAGAAGTTTCAAATGAATAGCCTATTCAACCCCAAGGTCTCAGCCTTCATGTAATGTTTTGGATCTCGGCACGGAAGGATGAATCAACGAACAGATAAGGAAGAGTATTTAAGCAGGGGTGTCAACCTCACTCCACGGAGGGCCGAGTGTCTGCGGGTTTTTGATTATTCCTTTCAATGAAGACCTAGACAAACAGTTGAGGGGAGTTCCTTACTAATGAGTGATCTTAATTTATCAATCAACTACAAGGGTGGAGAGAAAACCTGCAGACACTAGGCCCTCCGTGTAGTTTACATTTTCTTTGAACCTTTATTTAACTAGGCAAGTATTTACAATGACGGCCTACCCCGACCAAACCAGGACGATGCTGAGACAATTTTGCGCCGCCCTATGGGACTCCCAATCACAGCCGGATATGATATACCCTGGATTCGAACCAGGGAGTGTAGTAATGCCTCTTGCACTGGGATGCAGTGCCTTAGCCCGCTGCGCCACTCGAGTGTCCACCATATTGAGGGTGCAAGATTATTACAAACCTTTCCAGAAGTATAGTTTTGGTGTCCTTGTGCACATTTTTGTTTAATAAAACACTTAAAAATATTGCTCTTGCATTGAGCATTTCTCCACACCTTGACCAGTTTTCAATTCTCAACAATTCAGTGCACCTATAGGAACTGCTACTGAAAGTACTTTGAAGTATCAAGGGAGAGAGAGAGAGAGAGAGAGAGAAGGTAGTGGGCACTATGGTTGAATGGCGGGAACCCCGGCTACCGAGATATGCCGCCCAAAACTACTCCCTTTTCCCAGGATAAATAACCCCGGTAAATTGAAATGAATTATTTATATGAACACATGGTGTGAAATGGAACTGTTCAATTATATGCCTTGTCTAAATATTGGTTCGGTGCTTCTCTTCTCTTCTCTTCTCTTCTCTTCTCTTCTCTTCTCTTCTCTTCTCTTCTCTTCTCTTCTCTTCTCTTCTCTTCTCTTCTCTTCTCTTCTCTGCATGATAATCAAACGCTCAGGGTGGGGACAGACAGCACCATCTCAGTATTGAGTGCAGTTCACAATGCGTAGACCTTTCATCTCACCATGGTAAATGTATTTTTTTTGTGACAAGTAGGCCTGCTTTTTTCTGCAGCATAGTCTATGCGGTAATATAAAGATGGAGGGCGTGTCTGATTTACCCATCTTTATCTGGCTTTCGGGGGTCACTATCGTAAAGATGATATATATAAAAAAACATATTGCAGCTGCAGAGTTTTAAAACAGCCTGTCGCTTGAACGTCGGGGAACGCGGGAGCACTCTCTCGAAGTCGTTCGCCCTCCATCAACTTCATTCAGACTGCACCCACAATAGATCATCCTGTTCTAGAGTGATACAATATAATCACCCTATATATAGACTACTGGAGATAAGAAAAAAAAACATGTTTACCCAAGAGAGCATATAGCTAGCCTCATCTATGGGCTTTCATGTTTTTCTGCTGTGCGTAATGTGCAGTAGCCTATATCATATATGCATTGGGTAACGGCACAATCATTTGGGCTTGGCCTCATTTAAATGTCTTTAATGTAGGGCTCATGCCATTTATTTCATGTATGGCTCATCAGGCTCAGGTAGCATCAGGCTCTAATCAAATCCGGACATAGGCATAATTATATGCTTTATAATGCTTTTGAAGGATAGTTCCGGATTTGGCGGGAAAAACCTGGGAGAAACCTGGGAGAGAATAAAAGTGATTTATTCTCGGGATGGAACATTTTCCTGGGATGATATTTAACCCTAGTGGGAACTGGGCAGAGGGTTCTGTACTTAGTTCAACTGTTTAAGAGAATACAAACATTTCAGAATAATGTGTGAGGTTATATCTCCTCCATTAAGCATACACTTTAGGCAGAAAGCAGAAATACTAAGATTACTGAGAAGCTATTTTGGATACAGAACTGGTGATTCAGCGGGCCTTTGAGGTCAGGTCCACCCACCTGCACCATGTCTATGCAGGCACGTGTGTTTCTTTGTCTGTGTGTGTGTGTGTGTGTGTGTAAGTCCATTCGTGTATGTCTATTGGAGCCTCGGACCAGGTTGTCATCAGAAGCTAATTTCTCCTCTTGTTTGCCAGCCAGACACCAGGGAGACCAGAGCGCCAGTGGAAAGTTCAGTAAAGGGTAAAGATATCCATTTTCCCTCTTTTCCAGGGGGGAGGGTTGGGGGAGCCAGAACTTTCAGAACCTTCCATTCCCTTTGGTCTCAGGGATGTTTGTCAAAGCTGTGTGTGTATACGTCCAACCTCAGGAGGACTAATTAGGGAGACTTGGCCGGGACTGTCTCTGACTGGCCACATCAAAGAGAGGACAGGACGAAGGAATATTTAAGGAAACGGAAATGGTGCTGTGTTGATCATCCGCTGAGGAACGTTGCAATTATGGTGGCTGAGAGGGCAATGGTGCGTGTGTACAACGATTCGGTCAGCATAGTTCTGGAGAACTCCAACCCACACTTTCCAACTGACCCCACGAGTGCATACTGTCCTTATGGGTTGCAGATGGACTAGTGTCTAGAATTATGGCCAGATACTTTGTATTCTGACGTTCATATTTTTTATTTAACAACATTGAAATACAATACATAAGCAACAAGGCTTGATAAGAATCTCCTCAGGTGACTATTTTCTTTGTTCCCTCTTTCCTCCCTTCCTTCCTTCCTTCCTTCCTCCCTCCCTTCCTTCCTTCCTTCCTTCATTCCTTTCCCTGGTCTGTGGAGAGACTGGCTGACCTATTCTCTAATAATATTTGACAAGCGTAGGTAAGTTTTTTCTCTCCACAGGTCAGCCTCTAGTGTCGCTGTAATCAAATGTGACGCCCATCCATGGACACACCTGCCATCGAAGTCCTAATGAAAACATTTCCAGCACTAAATGATGTAGACACTCCAGAGTCAACTTTCTCCTCTCTGACAGGTGAGGGGGGAGGAGGACTACCACTACTGAGCATGTGCACATCAAACACACACGTAGGTCTGTATGCACACACACACACACAAATGAAGCCACAATATAATATAATTCTCCCCTATCCAAATTGGTCCTCTAAAAGCGGCATTGGATTCTAGACTGGAGTGTTGCTAGGTTACAAAAAGGCTTCGCTGAAAAAAACCACTGAGCGGGTTTGAGTGTGTGTCGGGCAAAGCTGTGTGTCCATATGCATGAATGAATCAATGAATGGGTGCGTTTCGCAAGCAGATGTGTGTTGTAAGTCTGTAAACTTGTGTGTGTGTGTGTGTGTGTGTGTGTGGTTGGAACCCAGGACTATGTGGCGTAACTAAACTATCATACAGTCAATTCCAACCAGACTAAATTGATCATGTCACGCTGTTGCTAGCTCGAATTAGTCATCCATTACAAATGTCAGTAGAATATGGAGTGTTCAAATTATGCTGCTGTAGTCAAGCAGGGAGAGGAGAGGGAGAGACGAAGAGACAGCAAGGCGGAGAAATAGAAAGAATTAAGTGGCCAGTTAGACGAGAGGGGAGGAGCCTCACTGGTCTGTCAAGCTGCTAGACTGTGGCTAATTATCCTCCCCTTTTGCCCCCCCCGCTCTCTGTCCGACTCGTTCCCTTCACAGCAGTCAATCTGTTCCTTTCCCTTCCCTCTCGCTCCCTTCCCTCTATCGCAACCTCCCTCAAACTTTCAAATTAAATCAAACGTTATTCGTCATATTCCTCGTAAACCGGTGTAGACTAACAGTGAAATGCTTACTTAGGGGTCCTTTCCCAACAATGCAGAGTTAAGATAACAAAAAAACTAAAAAATGATAATAATAATAATAATGACATGAGGAAGAAACACAGTGAATTATGAATGACAATAAGGAGTATAAAACAAGATGGCTATATAAAGGGAGCACCAGCACAGAGTTGATGTGCAGGGATATGAGTTATTTGAAGTAGCTATGCACATATAGGTAGGTGTAAAGTGACTAGGCAACACGGTAGATAATAGACAGTAGCAGCAGCATATGTGGTGAGTGTGAACGTGTGGTGTCAGTATGCATGTGTGTGCATTCTATGTGTGGGCGTATGTAGTGTATGTGTGTGTCTGTTGGGGTTTCAGTGTAAGTATGTGTGAGTGTGTGGGTAGGGTCGAATGTGTGTTCAGAGTCAGCACAAGAGAGTTAGTGCAAATAAGGGCCAATGCAGGTAGTCCGGATAGCCATTTGATTAGCTATGTAGCAGTCTTGTTTAGCAGTTGTATGGCTTGGGGGTAGAGGCTGTTCAGGGTCCTGTTGGTTACAGACTTGGTGCACTGGTACTGCTTGTCGTGTGGTAGCAAAGAGAACCGGCTTTGACATTTTTTCCTGGTGTAGACTTTGTTACCTCTCTCTCCTTTTAAAATGACACCACCTACTTAATGATTCTAAACAGCGTACTTTAAATGTTTGCTTCGGGCAAAGCGTGAGGGTCTGCGGACCCCTAAACCCTCATAGCTGAGAAATGGCCACAGTATTCTCATAAATGATGCATTCACGGCTGTGTGTTGGGTTGTTAGCGATACAGCGCATTCGGAAAATATTCAGACTCCTCAAGTTTTTCCACATTTTCTTACGTTACAGACTTATTCTAAAATGGATTAAATTGTTTTTTTTCTTCATCAATCTATACACAATAATGCAAAAACAGGTTTTTAGAAATGTAAGCAAAACTAAAAAAAATACATGAAATCACACATTTACATAAGTATTCAGACACTTTAATCAGTACTTTGTTGAAGAATATTTGGCAGCAATTACAGCCTCAAGTCTTCTTGGGTATGACGCTACAAGCTTGTCACACCTGTATTTGGGGAGTTTCTCCCATTCTCCTCTGCATATCCTCTCAAGCTCTGTCAAGTTAGATGGGGAGCGTCTCTGCACAGCTATTTTCAGGTCTCTCTAGAGATGTTCAATCGGGTTCAAGTCAAGGCTCTGGCTGGGCCACTAAAGGACATTCAGAGACTTGTCCGGAAGCCACTCCTGTATTGTTTTGGCTGTGTGCTTAGGGTCGTTGTCCTATTGGAAAGTGAACCTTCGCCCTAGTCTGAGGTTTTCATCAAGGATCTCTTTGTACTTTGCTCCGTTCATCTTTCCCTCAATCCTGACTAGTCTCCCAGTCCCGGCCGCTGAAAAACATCCCCCAGCATGATTCTGCCACCACCATGCTTTACCGTAGGGATGGTGCCAGGTTTCCTCCAGACGCTTGGCATTCAGGTCAAAGAGTTCAATCTTGTTTCTCATGGTCTGAGAGTCATTTAGGTGCCTTTTGGAAAACTCCAAGTGCCCTTTACTGACAAGTGGCTTTCGTCTGGCCACTCTACCATAAAGGCCTGATTGGTGGAGTGATGCGGAGATGGCTGTCTTTCTGGAAGGTTCTCCCATCTCCACAGAGGAACTCTGGAGCTCTGTCAGCATGACCATCGGGTTCTTGTTCACCTCCCTCACCAAGGCTCTTCTCCCCCGATTGCTCAGTTTGGCCGGCTCTAGGAAGAGTCTTGGTGGATCCAAACTTCTTCCATCTAGAATAGGCCACTGTGTTCTTGGGGAATTTTTGGGTACCCTTCCCCAGATCTGCGACACAATCCTGTCTCAGAGCTCTACAGACAATTTCTTAAACCTCGTGGCTTGGTTTTTGCTCTGACATGCACTGTCAACTGTGGGACCTTATATAGACAGGTGTGTGCCTTTCCAAATCATGTCCAATCAATTGAATTTACCACAGGTGGAATACAATTAAGTTGTAGAAAAATCTCAAGGATGATGAATGGAAACAGGATGCACCTGAGCTCAATTTCGAGTCTCATAGCAAAGGGTCTGAATTCTTATATAAATACGTTTTATTTTTATTTTTTATTATACAAAATTTTGTATAGAAAAACAAGTGAAATAATTCAATAAAAACAGAACTTTTAACATAAATACAAAATCTATCATGGATATTTATGTTTTTAAATGGATCTTTGAAGGCAACAAAGATAACAAAATATCCCCCCATGCTTGCCCAATCCCACTGAGCCCATAGTGACAGTATGACCCACTACAGCAACCCTAGGCCATACATTGGAGTGCACTGTGAAGGAGTGATTTCTTGTTTTTTTGGATCAACTCACCTGTCGCTCGGAGGGGGCTGAAGCTGTGACGTGGAAGTTGAGGGCGGGGCTCTCTGCTTGTTAACCTTGGCATAGAGCCCCTCTAAGTCTTCTGCCGAGGGCTGGCGGCTGTGTGAGGGTCCGCCGGGGGGTGGTCCCCCGAGGGCTCGCTGAGGAGAAGGGGTGCGGCTGAGGTAGGAGGGCGAAGGGCCCTTGGGGGGCTCCCGAAAGGTGTTGATACGGGCGTAGTTGGGGTCATGGTCATCGTCCTCTAAGTCGGGTGGCAGGGGGTCGGGGGTCACGTGGCCGTCCCGCACCTCCATGTATCGGAGCTCGTGTCTGTCGGTTATATAAGAGGGGATAGATACCGTCACTCACTGTCTGAATCAAACTCACATTAACTTGATGGGATTGGACAAAAAAACGGCATACATTGTATATATGTGATAGCGTGGTGTCTACACACAGATAACAGGGCAAACAGTGTGAGCTCACCTCACTCCCTCCTCAATCTTGTTCAGCTCCTCCTCGCTCAGAGCCTCCAACTTCTGCTTGGCAGCCTTCACCTCCACCTTGCTCTTCTCCTCCTTTTTCTTGCCAAACCTGGGGGGATTGAGAGAGAAAGAAAGAAAGGGAGAGACAAAGTGAAAAGAATTGTAAGATGTTGTTTAATTTGGGATTCAAAACATTGTGGCAGTTCGTAAAGTGACAATAGAGGCTGCAGAGATTATGAAAGGAACTAGTTGAGCAGCAGGCCACATAGCAGTGGAGAGACGACAAGAGGTGAGAGAAGGAGTGGACCCGAGGCTTCATGTTTGGAACCAAACAGCAGAATACAGTTCACACCGCAGCCAAACATGTGTTCACACTTCCACACAGCAGGACACGGCACAGCATCGATTACACACATAGACCCTGTACACACACACACACACACACACACAAATACAGTACACCAGTCAAAAGTTTGGACACATCATCTCATTCAAGGGTTTTTCTTTATTTGTACTATTTTCTACATTGTAGAATAATAGTGAAGACATCAAAACTATGAAATAACACATATGGAATCATGTAGTAACCCCACAAATAGTTAAATATAAAATCTATTTTGTTTTGTTTGAGTTTCTTCAAAGTAGCCACCATTTGCCTTGCTGCTCCCGAGTGGCACAGCAAGGCACTGCATCTCAATGCAAGAGGCGTCACTGCAGTCCCTGGTCCGAATCCAGGCTGTATTATATCCGGGCGTGATTGGGAGTCCCATAGGGAGGTGCACAATTTGTCCCAGCTTCATCCGGGTTTGGCCAGGGTAGGTCGTCATTGGTAATAAGAATTTGTTATTAACTGACTTGCCTAGTTAGATAGAGGTTAAATAAACAATTGCCTTGATAGCTTTGCACACTCTTGACATCCTATCAACCAGCTTTACCTGGAATTCTTTTCCAACAGTCTTGAAGGAGTTCTCACATACGCTGAGCACTTGTTGGCTGCTTTTCCTTCACTCCGCAGTCCAACTCATCCCAAACCATCTCAATTGGGTTGAGGTCAGGTGATTGTGGAGGCCAGGTCATCTGATGCAGCCCTCCATCACTCCCTTCTTGGTCAAATAGCCCTTACACAGCCTGGAGGTGTGTTGGGTCATTGTCCTGTTGAAAAACAAATGATAGTCCCACTAAGCGCAAACCAGATGGGATGGCGTATCGCCGCAGAATGTTGTGGTAGCCATGCTGGTTAAGTGTGCCTTGAATTCTAATTAAATCACTGACAGTGTCACCAGCAAAGCACCCCCATACCATCAACACCTCCTCCTCCATGCTTCACGGTGGGAACCACACATGCAGAGATCATCCGTTTACAAACTCTGTGTCTCACAAAGACACGGCAGTTGAAACAAAAGATCTCAAATTTGGACTCCAGACCAACGGACAGATTTCCACCAGTCTAAATGTCCATTACTCGTGTTTCTTGGCCCAAGCAAGTCACTTCTTATTATTGGTGTCCTTTAGTAGTGGTTTCTTTGCAGCACTTCGACCTAATTACGCAGTCTCCTCTGAACAGTTGATGTTGAGATGTGTCTGTTACTTGAACTCTGTGAAGCATTTATTTGGGCTGCAATCTGAGGTGCCATTAACTCTAATGAACTTATCCTCTGCAGCAGAGGTAACTCTGGGTCTTCCTTGCCTGTGGCGGTCATCATGAGAGCCAGTTTCATCATAGCGCTTGATGGTAATTGAAATTTTCCAGATTGACTGACCTTGATGTTGTTTCTCTTTGCTTATTTGAGCTGTTCTTAACCTAATATGGACTTCTGTGTACCACCCCTACCTTGTCACAACTGACTGGCTCAAACGCATTAAGGAGGAAAGAAATTCCACAAATTGACTTAACAGGGCACACCTGTTAATTGAAATGCATTCTAGGTGACTACCTCATGAAGCTCGTTTAGAGAATGCCAAGACTGTGCAAAGCTGTCAAAGGCAAAGGGTGGCAAAGGGTGGCTACTTCAAAGAATCTCAAATATAAAATATAATATAAAGTGTTTAACACTTTTTTGGTTACTACATGATTCCATTTGTGTTAATTCATAGTTTTGATGTCTTCCCTATTACCCTACAATGTGGAAAGTAGTAAAAAATAAAGAAAAACAAAGGAATGAGTAGGTGTGTCCAAACCTTTGACTGGTACTGTACGTATGTGCACACACAGATACCATGACGACCACACACATGCACTAGCGTACACACACACACACACACACACACACACACACGTTAGCAATTCACAGCAGAGAAACACTGCCCATCGCTCACACAAACACTATTACACACATACGAACCAAACTCACTCCCACATGTTTATTAGCGCCTTTTCCTCTGGTATAATGGTTTAAGGTTGGTGATAATGCAGTGTGATCATTTGCTAGAGTGGGTTAATGCAGTGGGTGTGAGTTGGAAATGTGGTTGAGATGATGATTAACTGGTATTAATATACAGTATGTATTACATTTACATTTACATTTAAGTCATTTAGCAGACGCTCTTATCCAGAGCGACTTACAAATTGGTATTCTGAAGTGATACGACATGCTGACAGACAGAGGTGAGTGCGTGTAGCTCGGGGTGAAGTTTCCCCTCGGTACAGATCTAGGATCAGTTTCCCATCCCCCTATCCTAACTTTAACCATTAGCGGGGAAAACGCAAAATGGACCCAGAGTCAGCATCTATCTGAGCCCTAAAATGTTATTTTCTCACATATACTGAACAAAAATATAAAATGCAACATGGTAAATATGCCCTAATCTATGGATTTCACATGACTGGGCAGTGCCGCCCACTCACTTGGGAGCCAGGCCCAGCCAATCAGAAATAGTTTCCCCCCACAAAATAGCTTTATTACAGACACAAATACTCCTCAGATACTCCTTGTGTTGTGTGACAAAACTGCACATTGTGCACCTGTATAATGATCAAGCTGTTTAATCAGCTTCCTGATATGCCACACCTGGTCAGGTGGATGGATTTTCTTGGCAAAGGAAAAATGCTCAAGAACAGGATGTAAACAAATTTGTGCATTTGAGAGAAATAACATTAGAGAAATACGCTTTTTGTGCATATGGAACATTTATGGTATCTTTTAATTCAGCTCATGAAACATGGGACCAACCACTTTACATGTTGCAAACCAGGACTTGTATTCACAAAACATCAGTGGGAGTGCTGATCTAGAAACAAATCTCCCCTCCAATCATTTGGACGCAAAGGCAAAACTGATCCTCGACAGCACACTGTGGTTACGGGCCCGAAAGTGTTTTTGCCCTCCAGTCATGGAGTTGAATCACATGTCGTCTCTCAAGCTTCCGAAGGGACACTCAACCAAAACACGGTTCTCTGATCCACTAACTATTCCCCCAATGGCCTTCACAGGCAAGCAAGACATACAAATCCATGGATGAATTCACATATCTTTATTACACAATGGGTGTTCTGTCAGGTAGAGTATGTCTGGTCTTATGTTACCAGGGGCATGGCCTGGGGACAAATCTGCCACAACCCTTTCCGATGGGGGCCGCAGAAAACATCCAGATGGAAACACACAAACAACACCTCTGTGACAATATCAAATAAGAAATCATGACGTTTCTAGAAATATATGTAAAAACGAACACGCCTCTTTGACGTAGAGAAGAAGGGATCGCAATCAGCTCTATTCATGACATTTCTATCGGCGACTTTTGCTTATGCTGAACGCGACTGCGGTGTTTGGTGTGTGCCTGTGCGTGCGAGTCAGCTCCCTGCCGAGTCCAATCTGATGTCTGTGTTCAGCTCATTAGGGACAGGGGGCCTTTCTTAATTCTTGTCACTGGCTCTTCTCATTACAGCCCCGAGGGGGACATGGTGTGAATGGCAACCCTGATGGAAGACAGAGGACACACTCAAATCAGCCGAGGGTCACTGCACTGCTGCTGGATCGCCAGATTGGAGGGGAATTTATCACAGAATGTAACAGTATTTTAGCCTTTTCACTTTTGCACCTGACCCAGGTGCATGGGTTAGTCCTAAGCCATATTTTTCAAGCGTCAACTTGGCCTTTTAAAATTATAGACAGGGAGGACCTGATCCTCGATCAGCAAACTACTCTAAGATGCTTGATAACACTTCTTCAAACACTTCTTCAAGCCCAAATAGCCTATCATTGCTTCCCGTACAACCTGCAGACACCGAATCACTGTCAGAAGAACAGTACTATGAATGGGTGAAATGATTGCCCATTCTTAGCATGGTGCTGGCAGTAGTATCTATTTCACAGACACTTCAATGCCACTGGCAGTCTGGCCCTCCATGAGAGAAGTGAGCTCGTCCCTCTCTTTCACACAGTAGTGCGTGTGTGATGGAGGCCGACAGCTGGCCTGATCATTATGTGTACATAAATTAGAGCATCTCTCACTTCTACTGTCTGTGAGAGAGAGAGAGAGAGAGAGAGAGAGAGAGAGAGAGAGAGAGAGAGAGAGAGAGAGAGAGAGAGAGAGAGAGAGAGAGAGAGAGAGAGAGAGAGAGAGAGAGAGAGAGAGACTCACAATTAGATAGACGCTGAGTGTACAAAACATTAAGAACCACTTTCTAATATTTAGACCCGCCCCCTTTTCCCTTCAGAACAGCCTCAATTCGTCTGGGCATGAACTCTGCAAGGTGTCGATTGCGTCCGACAGGGATTCTTGCCCATGTCGACTCCAATGCTTCCCACAGTTGTGGTGAGTTGGCTGGGTGGCCTTTGGCTGGTGGACCATTCTTGACACACACGGGAAACTGTCGAGCGTTTCATATCACACGGGAAACTGCAGATTTTCATACCATCATTACCATCCTTCTCTAATTCCAGGTTTTACGGTATTACTGGCATAGCACACAAGGGGGCACTAAAATCACAAGAAAAGCCTTTTGGGATTCTATTACCAGAATGCTAACAAAATGTGAAAAATCTAATAGCGAAATTACATATCGACGCTGTTAGCTAAATGCTAATGAGAGAAAACGAACAAAGCAATTGCAAACAGGCAAATCCAGCTCATAAAATTATACAAGCACAGCTAGTAGCTACTGAATGTGTAGACCTTTTCAAGCTTAAGTTAACAAGAGAAATTGTGCAAATGAACACCTGTGATTCATTATTTCCTGAAAGGAAGAGCAGCATGGGTACATGGAGCAAATGGGAGAAAAACGGATTGCAGAAAGCCATTATAAAATATCTGATGGCAAACATTTAGTAGTGAATTGCATACAAACACGTAACTGGCGGAACTGTTCTGAGGAACTACGGCTTCATAATGTAAAATGATGTGGCAGGTGCACAAGTTGACGGCAGGTACTAATTTAAAATGTATTTTTTTGATGGTATTGAAAACCATCCCGTGTCCTTTCCCAAACACCCCGGTATACAGTATACCGCCCAAGCCTATCCAGCCGCATTGCGGTTCTTGACACAATCAAACCGGTGTGCCTGGCACCTACTACCGTACCCTGTTCAAAGACACGTAAATCTTTTGAATCGTCGATTCCCCCTCTGAATGGCACACATACACAATCTGTGCATCAAAGCCTAAAAATCCTTCTTTCTTCTTCTCCTACCCTTCATCTAGACTGATTGAAGTGGATTTAAGTAGCATCAATAAGGGATCATAGTTTCACCTGGATTCACCTGGTCAAGGAGAGAGCATGTTCCTGATGTTTTGTACACTCAGTGTATGTACCTGCCGTGGGGAAGGTACAAACCCACTTCCCCTCCATCATCATTTTTCACTCCTTCATTTCGCTAATCTCTCCCTCTACCCTTCCCTCAGCATTTCTTTTCCCAAGACAATCAGGTGGTGTGGAGATCTGAATTGGTAGTCAGACTTTAAGTCTGATTTGCTTTAAGACGACGTCAACAAAAACGCACCGAGCGGAGACAGAATCCAGCGCCGAACAATCTCGCTGTGTAACTTTGTCCTTAGCAATCGTGTTCGTTCAGAAATACGAATGTCATTTCTCATTGTCGTTTCCTGTTCTCGTTTGATGCCGAGATGCCACTCTGTGTGGGAAAGCTCACTGGGAGCCACACACAGCCGCACAAAGAGTGGGAGATCTCATTTAAAAACACACAACACCTACATCATAGCACTGGCTGCATTACCTTCTCATAATGGTGTAAGATGGATGCTCTGGGTTACTGGGTCATTGGTGTCGCGTTTTAATGTGATCCTACTGTCACAAGGGGCCAAACGGAACCATTAGTAGCAGAGCGCTCTCATCATTAGTCTGCCTCTGCCGGTGTACCAGAATCACCAGAATGGCTCTTGGGTCTACGACAGTGACACCCTCTTGTGAGAGGAAATGAAGAAACTAGAACCATTATCCCCAAAATGTCCAAGTATGACAAGACAAAAGACTGTCCGGTTGAGTCCCAGTGAAAATCAGCTTTTTTGGAAGGCGCCTTGCCTCATCATCTTAATCACCTCTTCCAGAAGCTTCTCGATGCTCATTACATGACATTCTGAGGAAGTGGGTGAGAGAAGGGGGGGGAGGGAAGAGAAAAAGAAAAGGATTGTGTCTTTCTAATGAGGTTCAAAACACAGTGAGATCACAGACAGCCTGGGTGATGTAATTGCCCTGCGACCTGTGGAATAGGCTCCCTGGGGAGGGAGGGAGGGAGGGAGGGAGGGAGGGAAAAAAAAGAGGGAGAAAAAGAGACAGAGACAGAGGTACAAGGGAGGGGGAAGGAAATAGACAGAGTAAGGAAACATACTGTAGCCTATTTACCAGTATGTGTGCTAGACTCATTTCCTCCATTATCATCCGTGGTTGGCAGCTCAGGAAATGAAGCTGGTTTTATTTTTTTACCGTGTGACAACAAGCAGAGAGCAGGGAGTGGTAAATAAATAGGCTTCCATCAGCACTGTTGGATGGGGCCAGTGGGAAACTGGTTACCGGTGAAGCGCTAACGACTAGCTAAACAGCCATTCAGTCGGCAAGAGTGATGGTGTCAGGAGACAGTTTTACAGTCTGTCTGTCAGGGGAGTTCATTGATGATGGAATTGTCATCTATGATGGAATTGATTGAGGCTAACAGCTGAGATGTGCCCGCAGTGCGTCTGGTGTTACATATGCAATACGCATGCAAGCATGTGTACACACACTGCGGACACACGCACACTTCCAGTTTCATGCACGCACACACACAGACATTGTTCCAGGTGGGTAGGCCTGACCTCTTAGGCCAGCTGAAGCACACACACACACACACACACACACACACACACACACACACACACACAAAGAGAGAGACAGAAATACACATATGATGATATACCCAGTCCTACACATTCCAGAGGATGAGGAGTTGATCACCCATAAAGAAGCGGGGATAATGCCTTGCAAAATATGCATCTGCCTTTGAGTACCAAAATAACAAGCTGGGAGAGAAAGAGCGAGAACGACAACGAGAGAGAGAGAGCGAGAGATAGGAGACAGAAGAGAGAGAGAAGACAGAGAGAGAGAGAGAGAGAGAAAGGGAGCAAATGGAGAATGAACGAGAGAATGAGGGAGAGAGAGAAAATGAGAAAGAAAGAGAGAGAGGGGGAGGGATAAGCCAAAGCTCCCATGAAAGTGTGGCACGGCTGGAGCTTAGAAATAGAGAGAACAGTGAGGCTTCCAGAGGCGGCGAGAGAGATGGAGAGAACACTTCATCTCACAGCCTATAAATGTTATCACAGTAATTAGATTGCTGTGTGTATTTTCTACCGGTACCTCGGTGGAGTTGGAAGTTTTGGAAGCCAGAGAGACAAGTAGGGATGAGTTCAATTAGAAACAACATAAAGAGGTGTGATGTAACAGGGGCTCTTTGGTGTTTTCTGGTACAGAACACTGGAATACTGCAGTAGTGTACATCACGCAGAAGACAGTTAAGAAGCTCGAAGTGTACAAGTATGTTGAGAAAGAATTAAAAACGCTCCTTCTAAAAGCAGGGGGTCATATCACTCTCATTTGTGTTTTTTTTTCTTCCATTCGGAAACACAGACAAGCACACAGAACTCAGCCACCCTGCACACACTTCCTCACTATACCCCTCTCTACCTTCTTCTTCCCCCGATTGACAGCGTGAGAAGCTAATCACAGCTCCTTCCTGGCAGCAGAAAGCTACGCCCCCCTTCAATAATTAAAACGGAGTCTCTCGTCTCTCATTATTCCCACAGGGCATAATTAAATCTATTTATCTTATTTCTCTCCATATGCATACTGCAGCAGGCGGCGGCAATTTGGGCTAAATCACCTCCCATTAACACTTCGTATTAAGAGTTATACGACCAAATAGATCAAAACCACCCTCCCAGATGAATCTATTGCCGTTAGAACCGCCACTGCTGTCGAGCAATAAAGACTGTGTTGAAGGGAGCTTCGAGTGAAACGACGATTAGTTCAGCTGTAGGCCAATAATGTTCCGTGTTGTTATTGATTTATCAGTTTCTCGCTGGATGCAATATGCATGCAAGCACACGCACACTGCGTGCCCCCGCAACACATCCGGCTGCATGGACATCCAATAGCACGCCCAGACCAAATCTAGACAAACAGGAGCCTCCGATGCACAGTCGAAGAAATGAAAACAACACAAAGTATGAAGAGAATAGGGAATGGACGAAGAACCAGGGAAGTAAGCAGATAGTGAGTTGAGCGAGACGAGACGGAGAAAGATGTTTTCGGGGGGTGAGGTCTGACTGGTGTGATAGATAATGTTCTCAGGAGTGTCTTCATTCATGTGGGAAGAGTGTGTACGTGTGAAGTGAAAGGTGTATGGTGTGTCTGTGAGAAAAGTGAAAGGTGTGTGTGTGAGAAAAGTGAAAGGTGTGTGTGTGAGAAAAGTGAAAGGTGTGTGTGAGTGAGTGTGCATCTTTAAACAGGGTCTGGCCAGTCCCGGGTGTAATGCCATGTCAATCAGACTGCTTAACCCGAGAGAGGAATGAGAGGAGAGAGGGAGGGGGGCGGTCCCTCTCTGACGGCCACAGAGTGAGAGATGCATCTGTCACCCAAGGGCGGCACGTGAAATATGGGCTTTATTGTAGTTGTTTGTTTTTCTGATTTCTGGCATATTTTAACGATTCATGCACAAAGCACTAGCTCCAGGCAATTTGTCTTGTCTCCTTTTTCCCCCACTTCTGTCAAAAACAAATGAATATTTAACGAGTCAGTTACACGTCTTACTTTCACACTCATTTGGGAGGGAGAGAGTGATCTTTGGTGTGTGTGTGTGTGTGTGTGTGTGTGTGCAAGTGAGTGACTATTTGTGTTGGTGTGTGTGAGTGAGCATCTGTGTGTGTACATGCGTTTGTGTGTGCACATCTGTGTGTGTGTGCGCGAATGTGCTCATGTGTGTGTGTATGTTTATCCAAGCACTGTTTGAGCCAGTCATTGAGTCCAGGACAGCACACAGAATCCGGGATGAAGAGATACCATTGGGTGAGAGTGACTGATCAAAAGGTCCCAGTTAGAACAACCCCATCCAGACTACTAAAGGTGTTGAGGATTCAGACACACCAGAACAATGACATAGACCCGAACAAGCAGTGAGCAGGTGTAATGAAAGACAGAGGAGGAGGAAAGAGAGAATGTGTGTGACAGAGAAAGGGAAAAGAGAGAGCGAGAGAAAGAGGCACCATTGGCCAGCCAATAATTGCACTGCACTTTGATTTCAAAACAAGTAGTCCAAGGAAGAAAATTAGAGAAGAAAGAAGTGTGACCCTCCATATCCCCAACTCCCCCCTGCAGACAGCATTCCTACCCCATGAAAAGGGCAGGATTAGAGGTTAACGTGCTGTGACCACTCCTGCCCTACTCCTTAGACCTCATAAGAGCCACTTAATCTTTTCCTGTGAGGGAGGAATGTCTCACACACACACACACACACACACACAGCCTGGGACGGACAGATGGCCGGCAGACACCTAATGGCAGAGGAAGCCCATCGATCACATTGAGCTTGATGACGGGATGGCGGCCATTGGAAGAGGTGTAATCGCTTCCTGGCATCCTTTGCTGCTGGATGAAGATAGAGTGAATGACCTGAAGCAATGAGATCAGATGACCAGTAAAAGGTGACAACTTCTTGATGGCTCAATCAGCTTTTTTTCCATTGGTCGATGAGCCTCCATGTTGCTGGATGAAGGTCTGTGGATCAGATGACCAGGAGACAACTTCCTGATAGGTCAACGGGCTTCTTACATTGGTTGAAGAGGTCTTAATGAGCTTCTTTCATTGGTGGATCAGCCTCCATGAAGACATAGGCCATGATTAACATAATCAAAACCGTGATGCATCATGGGTGAATTGTGACCGATCTACAAATAATATTGAGTAGTTATTTATGATGCAAGGAGACTCATAGATCAGTCAGTCTCGACTCGCCTGCAACGTCAAACTCAGCCAGATAAGTGAAGGACCTGAAGTGCTGGAGATCAGATGACCAGGAGACAACTCCCCGATGGCTCAATGAGCTGCTTTCATTGGTCGATGATGAGCATCCGTCGTCTGAGGTTGACCGGTGTTTTCGTCTAGCCATATTGATATGTCTGGATTATCCAGACATCCATATATACTTATCCTGAAGCCATTTGTCTTGTTATCCATCATCGTACATGCCAATATATTGCACTGAATCCGGGATTAGACCTAAAAGGACTTGAACCCACCGTCCTTTGTTTTGTCAGGCCAAAGCCCAAGCCATTACCCCAAGAGGTCCAAACCTCTTGACATAGACAAATGGTGTTGTACTAAGGGAGCTACGCTCTACAGGAAAGAAGAAGCCTGCCTGTTTAGTAGCTGATATATATGCATGGGAATTTTCCTTTCTTCGGGTGTTTTTTTGTTCTTCTTCCAAAATCCCTCTAATGCTTGATTGACAGGTCACCACAGCAACAAGTAAATGACCAAATCATTTCAGGAAGCAGTCCAACATGAGGCAAAACATACATCTCATTTGTTTTTCTCGGGCTGTGCACCTCGATAGCGCGACCCTCTGTTGACGTCCATAGGAAAGTTAGAAATTAGAAGTGCGCCATGTCAGAGGTATAGGATACAGGATGCGCCGTGCCTCAGAACGACAAAACATTTTCAGGGAGGAGGCAATTTGGCTGGTGGACATTGGACTGGATTTTAAATTAACATTCCATAAATCTGAAGAAAAAAAAAACTATGGAATGAGAACTACTGCCCTGAGTACTCAAAGATTATAGTTATAGTAAATCCTTTACCCACAGGATGAGTGGTGAGACAAACTTGGGTGTAAATGCAACCTGCAAACAGACGGACAAAAAAAACATACAGACAAAAACATCTCAAAGACACCTTGACATGTTTTCAAGGTCAACAAATCCCCTCCTGTGAGGACAAAAAGCCACCGGCCTTCAAAGCGTCAACAAGGTCAACCCATGACGTGAGCAAACCATGATAAACTTCACTAACAACATTACAGTTAAGAAAAACACGTCAGCTTAATGTCACCGACACGTAAACACATCTGAACACGTCCTACAACTCCAGCATCACTCTCGTCCACTTACAAGAACTAGTCTCAATTCACCCAAGGTGTGCCCTTGCACACACTCCGTCATGGATTTAAAAGCATTGGATTGGTGTAAGCATTGGCCGAAGGGAGTTTTCCACAATTGTCAAATCCACGATGGAAAAAGTACAAGTGGACACTTCGGGAGAAGGATGGCAAATCGGGATGCAGGCCATATATGGGGGGGGGGGGATTTACAGTAGGTTTGAGGAGGGTGTGGTCCGTCTAGGACAACACAACCACATACTGGGCTTTTTGATGGAAATGATGGAAACGAGCCCCGCTAATTGGCTTGGTTCCCTGTCGGATTTCATCCGTCCCCGGGAAGAGGGAGAGAAAGAGAGGAAAGAGGATTGACGCGAGCGGAGGGGATTTGTAAACAGCGGATCAGCGCGCAAGGCTTTCATGTCCCCAAATTGGCAATAGCAGTGGGGACGGCCGTGTCCTGTCTGTCTGTCACACTGAAGGCCTTAGTGACAGCCACTCTGAGCCGGAGTGACGGGCAGAAGAGGTGGGGAGGGGAGGGTGACAGAGAGAGAGGAAACAGTATAGGATAGAAAGACCGAGCGCACAACTGTATAAGGACACGCACACACACAGCTCACAGGAAAGTGCCTGTTATGGAAGCTGTGATCAGGCAGACGAGTAAATACAACTAACAAACAGCCACACAAATACACAGACAAATGTACGGTACATACACACACAGGCCGTGTCCGGAATCGGTCTTTACTACTTAGTAAACAACATACTGTGTACTTATAATACCACATAAAATGACGGGTTGGGTACAACAAATATCATCATACTAGACTCACCCATACTGAGAATGCGTCCACTGATGCGCAATTGTGGAGGTCTGGTGTCATTCATTCCTTTTGGCACAACGAGTCTCCTTATGGGTAATTCCTTGGTAACACAAAGAGACGGAGACTCTTTTTTTTACTTTAACATGGAAGCCAAACAAAAACAAGGAACACACCAGGCAGGTCCGAGATACTGTTGTGAAGAAGTTTAAAAGCCGGATTTGGATACAAAAAGATTTCCCAAGCTTTAAACATCCCAAGGAACACTGTGCAAGCGATAATATTGAAATGGAAGGAGTATCAGACCACTGCAAATCTACCAAGACCTGGCCGTCCCTCTAAACTTTCAGCTCATACAAGGAGAAGACTGATCAGAGATGCAGCCAAGAGGCCCATGATCACTCTGGATGAACTGCATAGATCTACAGCTGAGGTGGGAGACTCTGTCCATAGGACAACAATCAGTCGTATATTGCACAAATCTGGCCTTTATGGAAGAGTGGCAAGAAGAAAGCCATTTCTTAAAGATATCCATAAAAAGTGTTGTTTAAAGTTTGCCACAAGCCACCTGGGAGACACACCAAACATGTGGAAGAAGGTGCTCTGGTCAGATGAAACCAAAATTGAACTTTTTGGCAACAATGCAAAACGTTATGTTTGGCGTAAAAGCAACACAGCTCATCACCCTGAACACACCATCCCCACTGTCAAACATGGTGGTGGCAGCATCATGGTTTGGTCCTGCTTTTCTTCAGCAGGGACAGGGAAGATGGTTAAAATTGATGGGAAGATGGATGGAGCCAAATACAGGACCATTCTGGAAGAAAACCTGATGGAGTCTGCAAAAGACCTGAGACTGGGACGGAGATTTGTCTTCCAACAAGACAATTATCCAAAACATAACGCAAAATCTACAATGGAATGGTTCAAAAATAAACATATCCAGGTGTTAGAATGGCCAAGTCAAAGTCCAGACCTGAATCCAATCGAGAATCTGTGGAAAGAACTGAAAACTGCTGTTCACAAATGCTCTCCATCCAACCTCACTGAGCTCGAGCTGTTTTGCAAGGAGGAATGGGAAAAAAAATTCAGTCTCTCGATGTGCAAAACTGATAGAGACATACCCCAAGCGACTTACAGCTGTAATCGCAGCAAAAGGGGGCTGAATAATTTTGCACGGCCAATTCTTCAGTTTTTGATTTGTTAAAAAAGTTTGAAATATCCAATAAATGTCGTTCCACTTCATGATTGTGTCACACTTGTTGTTGATTCTTCACAAAAAAATACAGTTGTATATCTTTATGTTTGAAGCCTGAAATGTGGCAAAAGGTCGCAAAGTTCAAGGGGGCCGAATACTTTCGCAAGGCACTGTAGGTATGTGTATGTACATATGTGTATATGTATGCATGTGCGTATGGATATATTTACCCCAAAAATATATGGGGGATTGGAAATGATGCAGACAATTACATTGATGGAACCAATATTCTTTCCTCAATATTTAGGTGATCCAACCCTTAAGGGAAAAAATAAAAAGAAGTTAAACCATGTACCTCTATACACAAGAACGACTTTCATCATATTTCCACTGAACGTTTCACAAAAACACATTTACATGAAGAACAGCGCAGATGCACATTTTGGTAACAGAATGACGGCACAAACAGCACAAACTGTCATTCTGTTACCCAACTCTGCATCTGCGCTGTTCTTCATGTCAATTTAAAATATATATATATATATAATATATATATATATATTTTATGGGGGGAAATTGTTAAAAGTAGTCCTTGTGCGTGTTTAACTTGGCAATGATTGGTTTTAGTTTAACATACATTTTAAGGTGAAAAATCTTTGTAAATGTTGGAACTGCTCTCATCTGATTATTATCTCGTTATCAGCTGCTGTCAAACACACGTGGGTCAGAAAAGACCATTTCTTTCCTTAATAGCATGCAGCGAAATATTACTAGATGAAAATCTGAAATGAGTATGACATCTTGGCATTTGAAGCACACAAAACTTTATAAATGTCACTTACTATAAAACTTCCTATTTTCGCATACCCAATCAGCCTACTATTGAGAACACAATTACGGGTTGGGTATTCGGGCCCGGCCAGCCGGCTACAGTCAGGAAGAGGACCTCAAAACAGGCAGGCTCGTGTTGACAGGACCATTGAGACACCTCAACATACAGAAAATGTAGACATCTTGCACATATACCCATGAGAATATGTAGTCATTTCTAGGCTCCCACCGGCACTTTGAAAAAGCTGCCACACCAGTCTCTGTACTGAACATACCGTACACATCTTTCATAAGAGCCTATGAGAGAGTGTACTGTATATGTATGCACACGGTGAGGAGTCTCACGTGGCTGACGAGTAATGTGGCTGATCTTCAAAAGGCCTGTCAATGCCGAAACTCCCTCAGGCGGTTCGCTCAGCAAGGACACTTCAATCTCTACTGTTGTAGGTACCGAAGGGACAACCAGTCATCTCGCATTGAAGACTGTCTTTATGGTTTGGGGGGGGGTGTATGAATATGAAGTGTGTAGGAGTGCGTGGATGGCGGGGGTGGCGGTGGGGGGAGTGCAGCTGCGATGGAAGTATCGACTAGATTTTGTGAAAGCAGAGACCATACTGTTGTCCTCTCGGAATGAGAGAACAGATGACATTAGAAGGAAAAGGGAACAAAAAAAGAGGGAGAGAGCGAAATAAAGACACTCAGGACAAAGAAAGAGCAATATAAAGAGGGAGAGAGCGAAATAAAGACACTCAGGACAAAGAAAGAGCAATATAAAGAGGGAGAAAGCGAAATAAAGACACTCAGGACAAAGAAAGAGCAATATAAAGAGGGAGAAAGCGAAATAAAGACACTCAGGACAAAGAAAGAGCAATATAAAGAGGGAGAGAGCGAAATAAAGACACGCAGGACAAAGAAAGAGCAATATAAAGAGGGAGAGAGCGAAATAAAGACACTCAGGACAAAGAAAGAGCAATATAAAGAGGGAGAGAGCGAAATAAAGACACTCAGGACAAAGAAAGAGCCATATAAAGAGGGAGAGAGCGAAATAAAGAAACTCAGGACAAAGAAAGAGCAATATAAAGAGGGAGAGAGCGAAATAAAGAAACTCAGGACAAAGAAAGAGCAATATAAAGAGGGAGAGAGCGAAATAAAGAAACTCAGGACAAAGAAAGAGCAATATAAAGAGGGAGAGCGCGAAATAAAGACACTCAGGACAAAGAAAGAGCAATATAAAGAGGGAGAGAGCGAAATAAAGACACTCAGGACAAAGAAAGAGCAATATAAAGAGGGAGAGAGCGAAATAAAGACACTCAGGACAAAGAAAGAGCAATATAAAGAGGGAGAGAGCGAAATAAAGACACTCAGGACAAAGAAAGAGCAATATAAAGAGAAACATGCAATAATCCAGCTAATATTGGCACTGTCAGTATTTTGATTTCAGAATAGCCCTGTTGAGTCCAAATAAGTCCAAATAACACAATGGATTGTAGAAGTCCTGCCTCTACACAAACAAAGGATCTGGTCACCCAAAAAAGAATACAGTACATGCATAACAACAATAACGGCCATGAGAAAAATACATCGGTCCCACTACACACTTTCCATCAGAGGGGAATTGGAATCACGTGTCTTTTAATTTTTCCCAGTTTGAAATACTGCCTTCAGAGTAAAACAACATTTGTGATCTACAATTAGATTGGATGTGTTTCTAATGGCACCCGGTTCCCGATATAGTGCACTCCTTTTGACCACAGCCCTATGGGCCCTGGTCAAAAGTAGTGCCATAATATAGAGACTTGGGCGCCATTTGGGATGCAGATTTGGAGCTACGCCGTATTCCAGATAATTAAGTCATAGTTCACATGCAATCATCAGGCCAGAGTGAACCGAGCCTGTGTTTGGTGGGAAATCTGGGAGCGTTTAAGTGTCTTGCCCTCCACTTGTGCTCCAGCTGCACTCTGCGCTTAAGGCTGCACTTGGCTGGATGTTGAATTGCAATATAAATGTTTCCCGGAATTTTGATTCAGTCAAACGGTTGAAGAATGTCCTGGCTAAAGCCTTCAACCCAGTGAGTAGTCAGAGAGGGCACTAGGCTATGTCTCGAACAAGCTGGAGAGCGACAGAGTGTGTGATGGAGTGTGTGTGTGGTGAGTGTAAGTGAGAGTGAGAGAAAGTGTGAGTTTGGTTAGTGTGTGAGTGTGTGAGCATGGATGTGTGTGTGTGTGCACTTGCAAGTCTGTGTGTGAAGGGCCTCCCGAGTGGCGCCGAGGACTAAAGCACTGCATCGGAGTTCTGAGACGCCACTACAGACCAGGAGCCCCATGGGACGACGCATAGCGTCCGGGTTAGTGGAGGGTTTGGCAGGGGGGGATGTCCTTGTCTCATCGTGCTCTAGCGACTCCTTGTGGCGGGCCGGCGCCTGCACGTTGACTTCGGTTTTCAGTTGGACTGTTTCTTTTGACCCATTGGTGTGGCTGGCTCCCGGGCTAAGCGAGCAGTGTGTTAAGAAGCAGTTAAGATGCATGACTCTCGACCATCGCCTCTCCTGAGTCCGTTGGGGAGTTCCAGCAATGAGACAAGATCGTAACTACTAATTGGATTTCAACAGCCCTTTCCTGTAATTGTTTGTATGCACACTGTGCCAATGTGCGTGCATTCATACGTGTGTGTGTGCATGTGTGTGCATGCATATCTGTGCGCGTGTGTGATAAGAGGTTCAATAACAACAGCCCTGTCCTGTGACCTCTCCATCTCCCACCTGCAACCCTCCCAGAAACCAACCAAGTAAAAGGTTGTGCGCGTGTGTGTGTGTGTGTGTGTGTGTGTGTGTGTGTGTGTGTGTGTCCATCCTGCTACCAAGCCAGATGTTAACTGTGTACATCTCCCCACCATTACCACTGACATGCTGGACGATTGGATTCTTATCCGAGGGCCTAAAATCGATAGACACTGATCGCATCGCAATCGAATGACAAATGTTTGAACTTCTACGGTGTAATAACAAGACTAGATCGATAACCATCTTTTTACTATACAGTACCACATTTACCCTAAATCTCAGCAAGATCATTCTTAGCTTAGAACTAGTGCAGGGCTCTCCAATCCTATTCCTGGAGAGCTACCTTCCTGTATGTTCTCTCTCCAATCCTAGTCCAGCACATCTGATTCTAATAATTAGCTAGTTGATAACCTGAACCAGGTTAGTTTACAACTGAGTTTACAGTGAAAACCTACAGGAGGGTAGCTCTCCAGGAACAGGTTTGGAATGCCCTGTACTAGTGAAAGAAATTGTGAGATTTGTGTTAGGTGCTTATTGGGATGGTGAAAACGTTGGGTAAATCATACTGGAATAAGCAGTGGCTGAATGACCTGAACAGTTGGAAAAGGGGAGTGCTAAAAGAGGCAAGAGTGGAACTAGAATTCAGAGATGCATATTATGAAACGTAAAGAGTGGAAACATTGATCCTGCGTGGCTCAGTTGGAAGATCAAGGAGCTTGCAACGCGAGGGTTGTGGGTTTGATTCCCACAGGGGACCAGTACAAAAATCTATGCCCTGGATAAGAGCATCTGCTAAATTCCGGAATTGTAAAATTGTAAATGGTTGCCTACCTTAAGAGCCCAAATCCTTTTTTCTTGGCCTTTTTCTCCTGGTCCTCAGAATCCTCGGTTTTCTTCTTCACTTTTTCTTTGCTCTTCTTCTCTTTCTTCTTCCCTTTGGTCTTCTTCTTCTTCTTCCCTGCCTCTGATTCAATCTGGTCCTGGCGGGATGAGCCACTGACGGGCGTGTCTCGGCCTGAGCTCTGCTCTGACAGGTCATCTGAGAGGGAGGTAGCAAAGGTTAAAAAGGTCAACTAGGGCTGACCCCATTTCGTCGACTGGACGATTGTTTGGTCAATAGACTGATGGTCGACCAAGATTTCTTTAGTCGAGCATTCGCAGGAAGAAGAAAAAATGTCATGAGACACCTGTCTGTTTCGTGCCTCTGTCAGTGGACTTATCCATTGCGGAGGCCACGGGGAGAGCACAGTCCATCACTCTAAGACATACAATTGTATATGGTTATATTATGTAAAAAATTATGATGCAACACTAATGAATCTAATATTCTTTTCTAACAAATGCGCTTTCTCCTGCGTTGGATACGGTCACTGTCATTATAATAATAAGCAATGTCGTTATCATTAGTAGGCTTTGTATAGTAACCACCATGGAGCTGTAGGCTTAAGAGCACATCCAGTTTAGTCTTAATAGCATAACTTATTTAGGCCTATATTTCAATATATTGTATTTATCACTCAATCATTCATTCGTTCATGCCATCACACAGCATACGAGACAGTCATACTTTGAAATGCAATCAAGCATTTTAGTTTAAAAATGTAATAAAGGGAGCTCTGAATAATTAGCCTAAACGATAAATAAAGCGCAGTTCACCAATGCATGCAACTGTTTTTAGTTTTCTGTAATTAGCACAGACTCTGGTACACTTACATATTTAGTGTTGTTTACACTGTTCCAAATGGTCAGAAAAATATATAATATTGTAATCTAACAGCAACTGTTTGGCACACATAATACTCACGCAGCGCTTGCTCCTATGCCCTACTTTTTCCTGGCTTTCCAGTAGTTTCCACAACTAAGTCAAATGTCTTCCACATATCTGACTTGCCCTTTCCCTCCTGAGCAAACAGTAAACATTCACCCGTTTCCGAGTTTCTTTTTCACGTCCTCCGCCTGCTGTCACGTGTTACTGTATTCAGAGATTGTTCAAACCAATTTATTGCTGTGATTATGTAAGGCTATAGGTCAGGCCCTATTGGCCACATACTTATGATGCTTACATGTGTCAAGTAAAGAGAGCAACGGTTGAGGGAATAGGGAATGTTTTTACTCAACAAATTAGGGATTTCGGTAACATAACTTTTCAGTCAGAAACAAGTAATAAACTAAATGGCTGAAATGATGTTGCACCTAACACAGTGCAATAAACACTTGCTGTGCTCTGGAGCCTTCACGCTGCAGTAGGGAGGAGAGCGAGACAACGTGTGCCAGTCACACAGGCAATCGCTGTCATTTTTTTAACAGTGTGACCATCGGGCTCTTTCTCGAGTCATTTGTGTGTCTTAATTATTTCATCAAACAGTGTGCTTAAAGCATCAGACAAGCTCAGTGCATATGTAGTTGCTTTTGTTCAAACACATTGGGTGTGTGTCTATATATGGAAAAATACGTTTACACATTTAAAGAACAGGACGACTCTTGGTCGACCAAGATTTTTTTTTAGCCGGGACAGCCTTAAAGTCGACACAGATGCCATACACACAATGAAGTAGACAGGCAGACAAACACACACTCATATACATCCCCCATCCCCCCTGCAGTGACTCAATACTTTGCAGCCGGGTTCACCAACATGTATTTTTGGGAGTGGGAGAGGGGGGCTGCCTCCAATCTTGTAGTCAGAATCACTGGTTCCCCCTCTAAGCCTGAGGCAACCACTCCGTGAGGCCAGAGGATGAGTCAGAGGCAATTCGAGTGGTTTATGGTTCAGTTTGGATGCTCAGATGGTCACACACACACACACTCTCTCACACACACACACACACACAGCTCACACACACAGCTCACACACGCACACAGCTCACACACGCACACAGCTCACACACGCACACAGCTCACACAGATCTTTGGCTTCACATGAAAGATGTTATATAAAAAATGTGCAGCTGTGGGATTAAAAAAGTTCTCTGCCCAGAAACGCTGACTACATGTACATTGAGCCGCGAAACAGTGTGTCCTTTTGCGACCTCTGCGTTTTGCAGCCAACGTCAGCGAGTTACGCAATGGCTAAATGACTCATTATTAATATCAGCGATAAACCAAAGTTTATACAACTCATGTGTGGATATTTCTGATTAATCGGTCCAAAGGCAATTATACACTGAGTGTCCAGAACATTAGGAACACTTTAATATTGAGTTGCAAATCCTTTTGTCCTAGAAAAGTCTTAATTCGCCATGGACCCTACAAGGTGTCAGAAGCATTCAACAGGAATGCTGGCCCATGTTCACGACAAAGCATCCCACCTTTGTGTCAAGTTGGCTGGATGTCCTTTGGGTAGTGGACCATTCTTGATACACACGGGAAACTGTTGAGCGTGAAAAACCCAGCAGCGCTGCAGTTCTTGACACACTCAAACCAGTGCGCCTGGCACCTACTACCATACCTCATTCAAAGGCACTTAAATCTTTTATCTTGCCCATTCGTCCTCTGAATGCCACACATACACAATCTATGTCTCAATTGTATCAAAGCTTAAAAATCCTTCAACCTGTCTCCTCCCCTTCATCTACACTGATTGAAGTGGATTTAACAAGTGACATCAATAAGGGATCAGAGCTTTTACCTGGAGTCACTTGCCCCATGGACGTTCCCTCGGCCCCACGGACGTTCCCTCGGCCGCTCCCTCGGCCCCACGGACGCTCCCTCGGCCCCACGGACGCTCCCTCGGCCCCACGGACGCTCCCTCGGCCCCACGGACGCTCCCTCGGCCCCACGTACGCTCCCTCGGCCCCACGTACGCTCCCTCGGCCCCACGTACGCTCCCTCGGCCCCACGTACGTTCCCTCTGCACCCAATGACCAATTTCAATCAAAATTGGCACAAACGCTTGTTTTAAAAATAATTGGTATTGTAATGAGATGTGGCCTTGTTTGGGGATGAGGATAATTAGAATGATACCCCGTGTGCTTGGAAAGTGTCTATTTTTGACATTTTGGTCATTTAGCAGATGCTTTTATCACACTACATAGTGCCATCACACATCTGACACCAATGCAGTAAATTTGGGGCCACAAAATTGTGAACCGCTATAAAAATGGTATAGAAAAGTATTTATATTTTATTACACAATACATTGTATTGTAGTTCAGGACAGTGAAATACTAAAAATTGGAATACGTATGTGTCCACCCCACCCCCTCGACCCCTGGTTTAGAAGATAGGGCTAAGGAAACATAGGGCTTTGGGAACTGAGGGAACATTGTCATGCTAGGTGTTGTATTAACGACGATGGTGATTTCCCTTACCGTCCTCCGGCTCCGAGGGCCCATCGTAGGACTTGTCGATGGCGGTGCGGAAGCTCTGGTTGCAGCCCCTACCCCGCACCATGTGGGGCCTGGGGCGGTGGAAGGGCACCTGGCTCTGCTGGCTCAGCTGCCGGGCCTCCGACACGGCTGACTGGAGACTCTCCAAGGAGCAGGACTTCCATAGCCCCAAGGTGGGACCCAGGTCACTCCCCCTGGATGAGGACTCTGAGAATGGGAGAGACAGGGAGGGAGCCCCCGGTCAGCATGGATAGAAGGAAGGAGAAGGAGGACGGGAAGTGGAAAGAGAGGAAGAGGGGGAGAGAAGAGGAGCGGTTGGGGAGAAATGGATGAATTGAAAATGGGGAGTTGGGGAGTGTAAAAGATACGAGGCGAGAGAGAGGGATGCATTCATGTAGAAGCAAAGGAAGAGGATGAAGGGGAGTGGAGGAGTGCCGTGAGTACACAGGCATGGGCCACAGTTAGGAGGAAGAGAGACAGAAAGCAAGAGGAGGAGGCACATGAAGACGATAGGACAGACTACAAGAGGAAGACCACAGTTAATGAAGAGAACGGAGTAAAAAGAGAGAGAAGTGAGGAGGGTGAGAAGCAACAGAAAAAACAAAAACAGGAGGACACAGAGGGAGCGGATAAAGAAAGAAGAGAAAAAGGAACAACAAGGGTCATGCCGGAAAAGGTGTCAAACACATGGCCAGACCCTCTTCATGGGGAGCTCCTGGGCACACGGGTTTTTTGCTTCGACCCTGCTGTAACAAACAACAAAAAGGTCCTGGTGAGCAGCTAGAGCAGTAAGGTGTTCTAAATTAGGGTTGGAGCAAAAAGCCTGCTTGACGGTATAGCTCTGGAAGGAGAAAAGGTCGGTCCAATGGCTAGTGTAGTAGGTTAGTCACAGAGGTCCATCACCAGACCAGGGCATGCATAAGTAGGCCGCAGAGACAGACAAGCAAAGGGGATGTGGCGAGAAACGCACAGCCAGTCCCAAATCATTCCCCAATCCTTCATTTGGCTATTTTGCTAAAAAGGTACAGAAAATAGTTTGAAACCGACTGAAAAAGTGACTATTTCTAAGTGTTTATTTCTAACTCACACCAGGGATTTGCAAGACATTTATTCTTCAAAACGTTCTCGGAGAAGGCAAACGCTCAAAATGTTCTCGTTTTAGACTCTCTTTTGTCGACTCAGTCTTCAAAGCTTGAGAATATTCCTCTTGAAATTGATTTTTTGGAGAGTGGGCGATAGAGTCGAGGGGAAAGGAGGGAAAGTGAGCAGGGCTGCAGCAGCAGTGGCTTTTAAGTCCTAAATTGACTTTGAGGAAGAAGTGGGATTTGTGTGAAATAAGGGGTTATAAATAGAGAGCGGATGCGTTCAGGAATAAAATGCTCAATTTGAGAAGCAGGTTTTGTGTCACAAATGTAATTGTGGCTGTCCGGCTAGCAGCCTGATAGAATTAAGCCGCTTGCTGCAGTGAATGCTGGGCTCAGAGTGTGTGTGTGCAGTACACGCTTGTGTGCATTTGCAAGCACAACACCACGTGTGTGTGTGTATGTATACACATATATACACCCATTTGACATACCTACACTGGATATATATATATATATACACTTTATTCGTCTACGCGAAGATGGACATTTTGTCTTCTGCTTTAATCCAACCCCCGATATTCATACACAAACACACATTAGATTGGAGAGGCTGGAGCAGAGGGCAGCCACAGTGCATCGACCAACAAGCAATTTTGGGGGTTAAGTTACTTGCTCAAGGGAACATTGGTAGTAGGTGGCACCTGAGATATTGATGCATTTGTAAGCGTGAGCATTTCCCCTCTTGGACTAGAGCGAGCCTTTCCCCTCTTGGACTAGAGCGAGCCTTTCCCCTCTTGGACTAGAGCGAGCCTTTCCCCTCTTGGACTAGAGCGAGCCTTTCCCCTCTTGGACTAGAGCGAGCCTTTCCCCTCTTTTACTAGAGCGAGCCTTTCCCCTCTTTTACTAGAGCGAGCCTTTCCCCTCTTTTACTAGAGCGAGCCTTTCCCCTCTTTTACTAGAGCGAGCCTTTCCCCTCTGACTAGAGCGAGCCTTTCCCCTCTGACTAGAGCGAGCCTTTCCCCTCTGACTAGAGCGAGCCTTTCCCCTCTTTGACTAGAGCGAGCACTTCTGCAGCTCAACTGAGCAAGGGCGCCACCGGTGACGGAAATGCCACGTTTTAAGCAGCCTCTCCCTGCAGTGGATGATTTAAAAAGGTCAGTTGTCATGGAGACACCTCTGTCCGTGTCGGGGTGTGTGTGTGTGTATGTGTGTGTGTGTGAGAGCCTCGCTCTTCTTCTCATCATCATGAAGGATAGACATTATCGGTTTACCTTTCCATCTCCCATCTGTGATGCAAACTAGTAAAACAACCTAGACTTTCCCCTTTCCAATACATGGAAAAGGTATATAATGTGGGTGGGTGGACACCTTCAAACCCATTTTAATACCACAACCTTTGGGTGTTGACATTTGAGCTGTACCCGATGAAAACAGAATAAATTAGTGTTCATAGGGCAATGTATAGGAGAGGCAGATGCAACAAAACAAACAGGTTTCAGAGTGGTACAGTAAGCAATGCACATGTACAGTTGAAGTCGGAAGTTTACATACACTTAGGTTGGAGTCATTAAAACTTGTTTTTCAACCACTCCACACATTTCTTGTTAACAAACTATAGTTTTGACAAGTCGGTTAGGACATCTGTGTGAATGACACAAATCATTTTTTCAACAATTGTTTACAGACAACAATTGTTTATTTCATTTATAATTCACTGCATCACAATTCCAGTGGGTCAGAAGTTTACATACACTAAGTTGACTGTACCTTTAAACAGCTTGGAAAATGACAGAAAATGGTGTCACAGCTTTAGAAGCTTCTGATAGGCTAACTGACATCATTTGAGTCAATTGTATTTCAAGGCCTACCTTCAAACTCAGTGCCTCTTTGCTTGACATCATGGGAAAATCAAAATAAATGAGCCCCAAAAAATTGTAGACCACAATTCTGGTTCATCCTTGGGAGCAATTTCCAAACGCCTGAAGGTACCACGTTCATCTTTACAAACAATAGTACGCAAGTATAAACACCATGGGACCACTCAGCCGTCATACCACTCAGGAAGGAGACGCATCTGTCTCCTTGAATTGAACGTACTTTGGTGTGAAAAGTGCAAATCAATCCCAGAACAACAGCAAAGGACCTTATGAAGATGCTGGAGGAAACAGGTACAAAAGTATCTATATCCACAGTAAAACTGGTCCTATATCGACATAACCTGAAAGGCCACTCAGCAAGGAGGAAGCCACTGCTCCAAAACCGCCATAAAAAAAGGCAGACTACGGTTTGCAACTGCACATGGGGACAAAGATCGTACTTTTTGGAGAAATGTCCTCTGGTCTGATGAAACAAAAATAGAACTGCTTGCCCATAATGACCATCATTATGTTTGGAGGAAAAAGGGGGAGGCTTGCAAGCCAAAGAACACCATCCCAACCGTGAAGCACGGGGGTGGCAGCATCATGTTGTGGGGGTGCTTTGCTACAGGAGGGACTGGTGCACTTCACAAAATAGACGGCATCATGAGATGGGAAAATTATGTGGATATATTGAAGCAACATCTCAAGACATCAGTCAGGAGGTTAGAGCTTGGTCACAAATGGTTCTTCCAAATGGACAATGACCCCAAGCATACTTCCAAAGTTATGGCAAAATGGCTTAAGTACAACAAAGTCAAGTTATTGGAGTGGCCATCACAAAGCCCGGACCTCAATCCCAAAGAACATTTGTGGGCAGAACAGAAGTATGTACGAGCAAGGAGGCCTACATACCTGACTCAGTTACACCAGCTCTGTCAGGAGGAATGGGCCACAATTCACCCAACTTATTGTGGGAAGATTGTGGAAAGCTACCTGAAACGTTTGACCCTAGTTAAACAATTTAAAGGCAATGCTACCAAATACTAATTGAGTGTATGTAAACTTCTGACACAGTGGGAATGTGATGAAATAAATAAATCTCTCTACTATTATTCTGACATTTCACATTCTTAAAATAAAGTGGTGTTCCGAACTGACCTAAGACAGTGAATTTTTACTAGGATTAAATGTCAGGAATTGTGGAAAAAGTACTTGGCTAATGTGTATGTAAACTTCCGACTTCAACTGTAAGTGGCCACTACCTTGTCTATTGTGAAATAATTAACTTAACTCAAAAGTTCCATCCAATCAAAGTACAGTTCAATTAAGGTCCCTACCAATCACAATTTGATTCCAATTAACGTTGCAACCAATCATAGCTTATCTGCTGCCCGAGTGCACTCTGATAAATCACTAACAATGCATCCCCGCACGGGACACAGATGCAAGCAGAAGGCAGTAATCCTGTTTAGATGTATAGATGGAGCCCATGGTTGCATAGTTGCTCAGTTAGACGTATGGCTCTAATAATGGTCAGAGACTTAAAAGGCCATTTCATAATTACAGACTCACCTTCAGTGGATTAGTCACGTGGAGGGATGGGAGGGGGAGAGGGGGGGCAGGGACTAGAGATGGGACATGTATCATTTGTTAAAGCTAGGTTTAATAAATGCACTACTACACTGCGATAGACCACAAAGCATGTAGTGTGGGCAGAGCACACAGACACACAGATGGCCCTACCCGCTACAGAGTGATCCATCAATTCAAATCAGCCCAACATGGTGACTTTCAACTTGAATCAACAACAGTGAGATGAGGGAGAGTGGGGCTGGGTAGAGAGAGAGAGCGATACGAACTACAACAAAGCAGGGTTCCGTGTTGGCAGGGGAAAGGGAAGGCTACATGTTTTCCTAGTCTAATTGCAGAAGGGGACAAAACTAAATAACGGGCACTGCCAGTTGCCCAGCGGGCCAGAAGCTAGCCAGTGTTTGCCGCATCTAACGGTGCTTCAGCGTGGGTGGATATCCCCCATCTCCAACAGAAACTAAACCAGGCATCAGTGGAGCAAAACATGCACACACACCACAACACGCACACACACCACAACACAACACGCACACACACCACAACACGCACCACAACACGCACCACAACACGCACCACAACACGCACCACAACACGCACACACACCACAACACGCACGCACCAAACGCTTGAAACAGCTGAGACAAAATGTGTTAGAAGCTGTGTGTGCGCAGGGCTACTAAGTGGTGTGTGTGTGCGCGCGCTGGAAGCGTTCCCAGACCTGTGTATGAGAAGAGCTGCCAGGGGAAGATGTTAAGAGCCGGGGGACAGCCAGAGGAGGATGGAGAGATGGAGACAGAGACCACAGCGGGGAGATGGAGAGAGAGAGGCTCCCTCCAAACATCCATTTATCCCCCTCTCCTAAATGAGCATGTTCTCCTCTGGCTATTGATACACACACTCTGGTCTATTCAGAGGGCCTGAAGATTACTGGAGCTATCCCTCTTTCCATGTCACACACATGCAGATGTGTAATCCTCAGGTGCATGTGTCTATGCGTTAGTGTTGCTTTACGCACACACACACACACACACACATACACACACACACACACACACAGCGGTTTTAGCCAGATTAAAGCCGGAGGCGGAGCCCCTCTTAAAGACCATCCTACTAATGAAATATGTCAAGGCCTATAAAGAAACATGGGCCATTTAAAGAATCATGCACGGGGGACACGTCAAATACGGCCCCGTCAGCAAACTGGACTCAGTGCAGCCTGTCAATACGCATTAGCTTCCACATCAGTTAGAGGCTGATGTAGAAAATGAATATTTATTTATCATAGCCCATAAGGGTGATTGTGACTACCGATCAGAAATGGCCTTCATAAAAATAGGGCTGAGTGTGGTACTTTACTGTGGGGGTGGGACTTGTAGAGTCGTCGTTATGCGGCAACAGTTTATGCTGTGGTAGATTTAAGGTGTGTGTGTTTCTGTGTGTGTGTGTGTGTGTGTGTGTGTGTGTGTGTGCGCGCGCGCGCGCGCGTGCGTGTGTCTGCGGGGGGCGTGCGTACAAGCCTTTCATTCAATCCCTGCACCCTCTTTCTCACTTAAGTGAAAGAAGACAAATTAAGAACATCCCGGTCTAATGCAATCTAGGGCTGTCGGAGCAAAGAGGTAGCTTAACAAATCACTTCCTGCTGCTTGCAGCTGAGTAAGGAGAACACATAAATCAGGTTCAGTGACACAAAGCATCTCCCCGCTGAAGTTTGTCCGTTCCAGGGGGAAGTCCCCCCCCCCCCCAAGTACAGATCTAGGATCAGCTTCCCCTTCCCTCAATCCTTTCCTTAACCATTAGAGTTAGAGGAGTCCTGAACAGGTCGTAATGTGTTGTGCAGTCAGTGTAACAGCACACTTAAAATTATGATTATTTTCCATACATTTTTTCAATGTTTACCCACCTTCTTTGTTTGAGAAGGTGTGTGTGTTTGTGTGTGTCTGAAGAGTGTGGGTGTGTTGTGTGGGTGTGTTGTGTGTTGGGGATACGGATAGAGGGAAGAGCTTGTTTCTTCACCTGGCCTCTGCTCTGCCAGGGATCTCATGTTGCTCTCATCAGCCACTGAAACACAGAAAACACACACAGTGAATATTGGAACACCATAAGGGTAGCCTTTGTCTGTTTTCTCTGAGCAGAGATGGAGAAAAAGAGAGAGAGGGAGCCAGACACGGACAGAAGAGCGAGAGGGAAAGAGATATGGTATAGGAGAGAGGATGGGTTGGGAGGGCAAGAACAGGGTACTCTCCCTCACACCCCCCCCCCCCCCCCTATTTCCCTACCTTCCCCCCTCTCTCTCACCCGCATCAGTCTTTCCCTCTCTCTAATCCACACCAACAGGATTGAGGAGGCAGGCAGGGAGCGGCATCAGCTGCCAGAGGGGCACTGCGCCACAGGACACAATAATAGGTTTTCATTACGTCGCAATTTCTCTGAAATAATCCCTTTTCATATTTTATGAGGTCAACTTTCTCCCGGCAGAGAAACGAGAGAGCAGAAGAAAAATAAAAAAGAGAGGGAGAGAAAATGCGGCTGTGACGGAGGGGACAAAGGATTAGACTGGCTGTTATATTTGCTGGCTTCACGCGTTGCATTTTCCCTCAAATACAGTAGCCACAAAAAGGTTGTGGTGGCGGGTGTGTGAGCTGTGTGGCTTGAAGCTAAAAATAATGTGCATATGAATCTGCTTCTATTGTTACAGAGACTGAGAGCAGCATCAACAATCTCTCACCCACACACACCCACACAGATAAATAAATGTTCTGCAGCTGGGACAGGAATTTGCTGCTGGTGTTGGTGAGATCATTATGACTACAGCTCAGCGAACCGCATTGTTTCTTCTCCACGTGTGTGCGTTCATATACATGACTCAACGATTGTCAGATCAGGTCATGTCGTCAGGGGGAAAAACTCCCGGGTCTGAATTCAAAACGGGTCTCAGAGTAGATGTGCTGACTTAGTTCCCACCTTATATTCCTTATGATTTCAAAAGCCAAACTGATCCTAGATCAGCACTCCTACTCTGAAAGGCTTTATAAATACGGGTCCAGGTGCAGCCATTAAGACAGACTTGAGAGTGAGCGTGTAGGACCACAGTCTTGGCTAAGCCCATTTAACCAACGTCGGATACCTCTGAAACGCTAAATAAGTCATGTGTGCGTCCTAAATGCCACCCTATTCCCTATACAAATAAATAGCTTTGTAGCATGAGGCAGCTTGAAGTACACGCCCTGGTCAAAAAGTTAGCTGAATAGGGAATAGGGTGCCATTTGAGATGCAAGCCCTTGTTTTGCTTGTGCACCCTACAGTCCCCATAGGAAAACATTTGCTAAGCACCAGAGCTTATATTGCTTATTACTTTCTGCTTAGTGCAAAAATAAACCCTCAGACTTGACTCACCCGGGCTTAACCCCCGTTTGGAAATGGGAAACTACCCCCTATTAAAGTGGATGATCCCTACAAATGTGACACACAGCACAGGGTCACAGTGTCATAGAGTCCCCATGCCTCTGGTAACGCTCCCCCATCCTCAGATAACAACCTCAAGGGGGGGGGGGGGGGGGGGTAGGTGAAGTGAGGGAGAAATATGGAGAGAGAGCGAAAAAGGTAGATGCATTAAGAGAGAGAGAAAAAGGAGAGAGAGAGAGAGAGAAAGCTGTACAGAAAGAGTGGGAAAAGGAGAAAGAAGGACGGAAATGAAGTGAAAGAGAACAAGAGAGAAAGAGAGAGATTACGAAAAAAGAGAAAGACAAGAGAAGCAGCGAGTAGGATGCGGGGGTCTCTTCCTAACAAAAGCCAATCAATGTGCAGTAGCGGCGTGCAACTAGTTTAGAAGGGGGAACCCAATCCACCGCCCCTAATGAACTGGGATTGGAAACCAGCGACAGGTAAAAAATTATTAACAGAGTAAGATATACCTCACTCTGAAACAGAGGAGAGGGAGAAAGGGAGGGAGACGGGTGGGGGATTGAGAAAAGAGAGAGATGGGGGAAGAATGAGAGAAGGGAGAGAAAAAAAAACAGCGAGAGGGGCTGGCAGGGTCACCCAGGTGCTAATATGAGGAAATAAGCTGCTTAGAGCAATATCATTTCAGGGAACAAGTTGGGTATGAGTGTGGACACGTGCGCACATATGCACGCACACAGAGCAGTGCTAGACTGACTAGACAGTCTCGTTCAGGAACCTTTGTCTTGAAAAGGTCAGGCCTCCCAAGTGGCGCAGCGGTCTAAGGCACTGCGTCGCCGTGCTTGAGGGGTCACTACAGACCCGGGTATGATCCCAGGCTGTGTCACAACTGGCCGTGACAGGGAGTCCCATAGGGCGGCGCACAATTGGCCCAGCGTCGCCCGGGATAGGGGAAGGTTTGGCAAGGGGGTTGCTTTACTTGGCTCATCACGCTCTAGCGATTCCTTGTGGCATGCCGGGAGCCTGCAGGCTGACTTCGGTGTGTTTCCTCCGACACATTGGTGCAGCTGGCTTCCAGGTAAAGCGGGAGGGTGTTAAGGAGCGCAGTTTGGCGGGTTATGTTTCAGAGGACGAACAACTCGACCTTCGCCTCTCTCTTTGGGAAATTACAGCGATGAGACAAGATCATAAATGAAATTGGGAGAAAAATACACAAAAAATATATATATAAACTCAACACCTGCACAGGATCGGTACATCAGACCTGCGGGACAGGTACAGGATGGCAACAACTATTGCCGAGTTACACCAGGAACGCACAATCCCTCCATCAGTGCTCAGACTGTCCGCAATAGGCTGAAAGAGGCTGGACTGAGGTCTTGTAGGCCTATTGTAAGGCAGGTCCTCACCACACATCACCGGCAACAATATCACCTGTGGGCGCAAACCCACCGTTGCTGGACCAGACAGGACTAGCAAAAAATACTCTCCACTGGCGAGTCACTGTTTTGTCTCACCAGGGGTGATGGTCGGATTCACATTTATCGTCGAAGGAATGAGCATTACACTGAGGCTTGTTCCCTGGAGCGGGATCGATTTGGAGGGTCCGTCTGGGACGTTTTTTTTGCTGAGTTTACATTTATTATTATTTTATTTTTTTAATAAATAAAATATATATATATTTTTTTTTTATTTATTAAAAAAAAAAAAAAAAAAAAAAATTATTGGCAAACCCTTCATGGTCATATGCGTGTGTTAACATAGCATTACGAAACCATTCCAATGGGCCCATGTGATAATAATGTTGAATCTGTGCTTGAAATTCAATACTTCACTAGGGAACTTACAGATGTTGCATGCACGGTGGACAGTGGAAGGGTCATGTCGACCTCTATTATTTCATACAGAGGTCGTCCATGTAACTTATGTGATTTGTTAAGTTGAATACATATACTTATTTATTATGAATTTTCCTTATTAAAAAAATATATAACATTTAGATGGTTTGGGATGAGGACTGCAGAGTGAAGGAAAAGCAGCCAACAACTGCTCAGCATATGTAGGTACCTCTTTAAGACTGAAGCTGGTTGAGAGAATGCCAAGAGTGTGAAAAGCTGTAATCAAGGCAAAGTGGCTACTTTGAAGAACCCTTTTTTGGTTACTACATGATTCCATGTGTTATTTCATAGTTTTGAGGTCTTCACTAAAATAGTAAAATAAAGAAAAACCCTTGAATGAGTAGGTGTGTACAAACTTTTGACTGGTACTGTATATCAAATCAAATTGTATTTCCAATCAAATGAAAGTATATTTGACACACGCGCCGCGCCGAACACAACAGGTGTAGTAGACCTGAATTATACTACCCCTTAAAAAAATAAAATAAACACAACATGTAACAATTTCATAGATTTTACTGAGTGACAGTTCAAATGAGGAAATCAGATTTGAGATAAATTCAATAGTCCCTAATCTATGGATTTCAAGACTGGGAAGATATGCGTCTGTTGGTCACAGACACCTTAAAAAAATATATATATAGGCCTCAGGATCTCAGCACGGTATTTTTGTGCATTCAAACTGCCATCGATAAAATGCAGTTGTGCTCCTTGTCCGTAAGTTTTGCTGGCCCATACCATAACCCCACTGCTACTATCGGGAACGCTGTTCACAACATTGACGTCAGCAAACAGCTCACCCACACGCCATCCACATGGTCTGGGGTAGTGAGGCCGGTTGGACGTACTGACAAATTCTCTAAAATGATGTTGTAGGTGGCTTATGGTAGAGTAATTAACATTACATTCTCTGGCAACAGCTCTGGTGGCCATTCCTGCAGTCAGCGTGCCAACTGCACACTCCCTCAAAACTTGAGACATCTTTAGCATTGTGTTTTGTGACAAAACCGCACATTTTATAGTGGTCTCTTACTGTTCCCAGCACAAGGTGGACCTGTGTAATGATCGAGCTGTTTAATCAGATTGTTAGTATGCCACACCTATCAGGTGGATGGATTATCTTGGCAAATGAGAAATGTTCACTAACCGGGATGTAAACACATTTGTGCACAACATTTGAAAGAAGTAAGCTTTTTGTGGGTATGGATCATTTCTGGGATCTTTAATTTCAGCTCATGAAACCAATACTTTACATGTTAAGTTAATATTTTTGTTCAGTGTATATGTTTATACAGTAAAATGTGTATAAAATGTGAAGGAATCTAAGGGGTGTGAATACTTATGCAAGGCACTGTATGAAACGTTGGTAAACTTGAAATTATAGTTTGAACACTTGAAACAGATAATGAAAGCAATATCTACCATACTGAAATTCAATACCTAACAATTTTTTTTAATGTGATTTTTAAACTGAATGCAATACTCATTCAAGTCAGTTTCAAATCAGAAAATATAATATTTAATTTATGAATGAAATGACTCAATTTGCATTACCAATAAATAAATAAAAAATATAAATTCAAATTCAAATGTTTAATACCAATTAAAAACTCAAAACTCAAATACAATCTCTGTTGGCACTGAAATCCCTCCATATCGGACTGTGTGCATGTGTGAACTCACCCAGGTCCATGCTCTTAGAGTTCCTTTTCTGAGGGTTGTCAGTCTGCCCGGGTTGCTGTGCTGTCTGTGTGTCCAGGTGAAGGTGACCCTCAGGAATCTTGGGGGCCTTGCTCCACTCGCTGAGAAAATAAAATATACAAAGTTATAATCAACACTGCTAACATTGTAGCCTGTACTTTTGTTATGTCCTATTTTAACTCTTTTATAGGGTATTTTATGTATATATACTTGGTGTTGTTTATTTTCCAGCAGTGGTGGCAAGGATGGTCATGCTACTAGCATTAGAGCAATACCATTGTAGCGGTTTCCATAGACTGCCAGTCACTGAGCCAACGACAGTCCATTTAAAAGCACGTCTTGGCAAAAATGATTATACAAAATATTTTTTGTCCCGGTGGCAAACATATAGCAGCAGTGGGCCACCTAAATGAATAGGAAACATATTTCCAAGCATGTATACTAATCTTACACATGTTCCAATGTATTAGATCATCCCCCCCCCCCCCCCAACATCGGACACCACCTAACTTCGGAACACACTAGCAGTTAAAGGATTGTAATCACCTCTAGCACAACATTTAAATGAAATAACGGTAATTTTTGCCACTAAAGATTCTCATTGCAATTTATGTAAGTTGAGTTAGGTTTTAAGAGTTTCCAAAAAAGTCATATATATATATATTGCACGACAGACCACACATAATTTAATATCCACTTTTTACCTCTGAAATATATATATATATTTTTAACCAAAAGGCTAGCCAACTAATCAACTATCTCGTAAATACGTCGGATACGAGGTTGGTGTCTCTTTTTTTAAACGGATATATCTTGTAATTGAACAACATTTTAAGGTGCTGATTATATTTTTTTTGCTAAACAGCTTATCAAAAAGCTGATAGTAGTAGTATTTCCACTGAAATGTCAAACATGCTAATTGCTGACCCGTTAGCTAACATTTTTACGACACCAAAAATAAACAACCTTTATTTAACTAGGCAAGTCAGTTAAGTACAAATTCTTATTTACAAAGATAGCCTTTCGGTTACTGACCCAACGCTCTAACCACTAGGCTCCCTGCCGCCCTTTTTTCCTCTAACTTTCTCACTCAACATTATTCATAACTCATTACCCATAATGATAGTGAAATAGCTTTGTAAAAAACTAAATGTGTCCTTGGCTGACAACAAATGTGACTTTTGAGTGCGTTTACAACATTTGTTTTTCCCCCAAGAATACAAGTTTACTGGTATAATAACTCTAAATATGATCCCGAATATCAGCGTTCAACAGCATAAGCTAAATACCCCGTTCAGAGGGACATACCTTGAGGGACATACCTTGAACCTATCTTTGTCCAATAAGAAATGTTTGTTTGCGTTTTCCGTTACAGAAAGTTTTGCTACGATGTACACCAATGAATATGACCAATGTGTAATTTTAAAGGAACTTTAAGGAATGCGTCCCAAATGGCAATCTATCCCCCATGTAGTGCACTACTTTTGACCTGGTCTGGAATTCAAAACGGGGCCACAGTGTAATTACCTCCGGTGAGGATGTGTTGTGTATTGAAGTTTAGCGTTCATCTCCTCCATGGAGTCAGGCGATGGCGGCGAGGGGAAATCCTCCTCCATTTCCTCTTCCTCGTAATGGGCGTGGCCACCATTCGTAGGAGAAGCTGGATTGGGAGAGGATGGGGACAAACAGCACAGGCAGACACACATCAATCAGAAATTCCACCAGTGACGAGCGCCTTTAATAGAGTAGGACGGAGTGTTTCATCGAAGGTCAGTTTTGAGGCTATCGCCCTAAAGACTACAGTTAGGATTGAGGGCGGTTAAGCTGAACCTAGATCAGAGCTGACAGGCAACTTCTACTCCAATACTACCGTGTCAAGCACACATGAAATCTCAGACACACGAAGAAGGTCTGTGCCATGTAAATGCAGGATCACGTGGCCAAAGTGATAGTCCAGTTAGAGAGAAAAATATATCTTCCTCTGGCTAGAGCTAAAGCAGTCGTCACCTTCCTGAAGGGCCACTGAGACAGGAGGCATTGGATATGTCCCAAATGGTCCCCTATTTCCTATATAGTGCAATACTTCTGGTATACAGCCATTCTGTTGGAAGCTGTGTCAATGCTAGCTGTCTGTAAGACTGCCTGCCTAGGACAGTGATGAGGTGACACACACACACAATCATCTGACAGAGGCAAACGGTATTGAGGGATGGATTTCCAACTGCGTGCGCACCCACACACACACAACTCTGTACACCACATGAAACATGTACAGAACACACACAAACACAGCACACAAACACCCCCCTAAGTCAGTTAGAGTAGGAGAGAGACAAGCCACAGCGATATATGTCAAAAGTGTGTCAAATTGAGCAGTACGTGAATATCAGTGGATAAAAGCTAAGCCCGTATAATGTTGTGAGCATTTCCACGAGGTACGACTACACACGACAATACCTCGCACACTGCCACAGCAAAAAGTCACTTCTGTATTTCCATTTCCAAACTGCTTCCTCTGAAAGCACAGGCTTCGTGTGGGCTTCCTGCACTCTCCGGGGAGGTAAAGAAAAAAAGCCAAATAATACACGTAAAACAGTTTGTAGTCCTCACTTCTGCTGCTCGCACAATAGTCCGTATGCAAATCCGGCCCACTTAGAAAGCCATTTCATCAGCGTAATGATTCCAAGGTCAGAACTTTGCACATGAAAGCGAGGGAGATACGTACAGGGGAAAACATGGCTAATGAGCCCCCCTCGCTATAAATAGGCGCAGATGAAGTTAAGTATAAAAGTGAAATGGAGTGGGTTGGAATAATGTAGGACATGGTACATTTGCAAACAGCAGGCATAATGTTTGTCGTATGTGGTTGGTCATGAGGAGATGTGGTGGTTCAAAGCTGTGATGATATAAATACACAGACACACACAGTCAGGAGTTTGGTCACACCTGCTCATTGCAGGGTTTTTCTTCATTTGTACTATTTTATACATTGTAGAATAATAGTGAAGAAATCAAAAACTATGAAATAACACATATGGAATCATGTAGTGACAAAGAAAGTGTTAAACCAATCAAAATATATTTTGCCAAGAGTGTGTGCAAAGCTGTCATCAAGGCAAAGGGTGTCTACTTTGAAGAATCTCAAATATAAAATCCCACAAATTGGATTGGCTTGATGGGCACTTCTGATGTAACATACGGTCAAGCTACCTCCTACAACATCTGGATAGGGTTGAGATCCAGTGACTGTGCTGGCCACTTCATTATAGACAGAATACCAGCTGACTGCTTCTTACCTAAATAGTTATTGCATAGTTTGGAGCTGTGTTTTGGGTCATTGTCCTGTTGGGGGAGGAAATTGGCTCCAATTAAGCGCCGTCCACGGGGTATGGCATGGCGTTGCAAAATGGAGTGATAGCCTGCCTTCCGTCACAATCCTTTTTACCCTGTACAAATCTCCCACTTTACCACCACCAAAGCATCCCCAGACCATCACATTGCCTCCACCATGCTTGACAGATGGCGTCAAGCAGTCCTCCAGCATATTTTCATTTTTTCTACGTCTCACGAATGTTCTTCTTTGTGGTCCGAACACCTCAAACTTAGATTAGTCTGTACATTACACTTTTCCAATCTTCCTCTGTTCAGTGTATGTGTTCTTTTGCCCATCTTAATCTTTCCTTTTTATTGGCCAGTCTGAGGTATGGCTTTTTCTTTGCAACTCTGCCTAGAAGGCCAGCATCTCAGAGATGCCTCTTCATTGTTGATGTTGAAACTGGTGTTCTGCAGGTAAGATTTAATGAAGCTACCAGCTGTGAGGCGTCTGTTTCTCAAACTAGACACTAATGTACTTGTTCTCTTGCTCAGTTGTGCACCGGTGCCTCCCACTCTTTCTATTCTGGTTAGAGCCAGTTTGCGCCGTTCTGTGAAGGGTTGGAAACCCAAATTGGTCTACACGGACAAGTTCTGGCCTGGTTTAGATCTTATCTGTCGGAAAGATATCAATTTGTCTCTGTGGATGTTTTGTTTTTTGACAAATCAACTGTAAATTTTGGTGTTCCTCAAGGTTCCGTTTTAGGACCACTATTGTTTTCACTATATATTTGACCTCTTTGGGATGTCATTCGAAAACATCATGTTAACTTTCACTGCTGTGCGGATGACACACATGCTGTACATTTCAATGAAACATGGTGAAGCCCCAAAATTGCCCTCGCTGGAAGCCTGTGTTTCAGACATAAGGAAGTGGATGGCTGCCCACGTTCTACTTTTAAACTTGGACAAAACAGAGATGCTAGTTCTAGGTCCCAAGAAACAAAGAGATCTTCTGTGGAATCTGACAATTAATCTTGATAGTTGTACAGTCGTCTCAAATAAAACTGTGAAGGACCTCGGCGTTACTCTGGACCCTGATCTCTCTTTTGACAAACATATCAAGACAGCTTTTTTCCATCTACGTAACATTGCAAAAATCAGACATTTTCAGTCCAAAAATTATGCAGAGCAATTCATCCATGCTTTTGTTACTTCTAGGTTAGACTACTGCAATGCTCTACTTTCCGGCTACCCGGATAAAACACTAAATAAACTTCAGTTAGTGCTAAATACGGCTGCTAGAATCCTGACTAGAACCAAAAAATTATCATATTACTCCAGTGCTAGCCTCCCTACACTGGCTTCCTGTTAAGGCAAGGGCTGATTTCAAGGTTTTACTGCTAACCTACAAAACATTACTTGGGCTTGCTCCTACCTATCTTTCCAATTTGGTCCTGCCGTACATACCTACACGTACGCTACGGTCACAAGACGCAGGCCTCCTAATTGTCCCTAGAATTCCTAAGCAAGCAGATGGAGGCAGGGCTCTCTCCCATCGAGCTCCATTTTTATGGAATGGTCTGACTACCCATGTGAGAGACGCAGACTCGGTCTCAACCTTTAAGTCTTTACTGAACACTCATCTCTTTAGTGGGTCCTATGATTGAGTTTAGCCTGGCCGGTTCCCTTCTCTCCACTGGGATTCTCTGCCTCTAACCCTATTACTGGGGCTGAGTCACTGGCTTACTGGTGCTCTTCCATGCCGTCCCTATTAGGGGTGCGTCACTTGAGTGGGTTGAGTCACTGACGTGGTCTTCCTGTCTGGGTTGGCGCCCCCCCTTGGGTTGTGCCGTGGCGGAGATCTTTGTGGGCTATACTCGGCCTTGTCTCAGGATGGTAAGTTGGTGGTTGAAGATATACCTCTAGTGGTGTGGGGGCTGCCTGTTTGGCCCTGTCCGGGGGTATATTCAATGGGGCCACAGTGTCTCCTGACCCTTCCTGTCTCAGCCTCCAGTATTTATGCTGCAGTAGTTTATGTGTCGGAGGGCTAGGGTCAACCTGTGTGATTTTAAGTTCACTCACTCACTCTCTATCTCTCTCTCTCGGAGGACCCGAGCCCTAGGACCATGCCTCAGGACTACCTGGCATGATGACTCCTTGCTGTCCCCAGTCCACCTGGCCGTGCTGCTGCTCCAGTTTAAACTGTTCTGCATGCTGCTATGGAACCCTGACCTGTTCATCGGACGTGCTACCTGTCCCAGACCTGCTGTTTTCAACTCTCTAGAGACAGCAGGAATAGTAGAGGTGCTGACCTGTTGCACCCTCGACAACTACTGTGATTATTATTATTTGACCATGCTGGTCATTTAGGAACATTTGAACATCTTGGCCATGTTCTGTTATAATCTCCATCCGGCACAGCCAGAAGAGGACTGGCCACCCCTCATAGCCTGGTTCCTCTCTAGGGTTTTTCCTAGGTTTTGGCCTTTCTATTGAGTTTTTCCTAGCCACCGTGCTTCTACACCTGCATTGCTTGCTGTTTGGGGTTTTAGGCTGGGTTTCTGTACAGCACTTTGAGATATCAGCTGATCTAAGAAGGGCTATATAAATACATTTGAAGGGAGTAGTACACAACGAGATCTTCAGTTTGTTTCTTGGCTATTGCTCGCATGGACTAGCCTTCATTCTCAGAACAAGAATAGACTGACGAGTTTCAGAATAAAGTTATTTGTTTCTGGCCATTTTGAGCCTGTAATCGAACCCACAAATGCTGATGCGCCATAGACTCAACTAGTCTAAAGAAGGCCAGTTTTATTGCTTTTTTAATCAGGACAACAGTTTTCAGCTGCGCTAACGTATATGCAAAAAGGTTTTCTCATGATTTATTAGCCTTTTAAAATTATAAACTTGGATTAGCTAACACAACGTGCCATTGGAACACAAGAGTGATGGTTGCTTATAATGGGCCTCTGTACGCCTATGTAGATATTCAGTTTTAAAAATCTGCCTTTCCAGCTACAATAGTCATTTAAAACAATAACAATGTCTACACTGTATTTCAGATCAATTTTATGTTAAATGGACATAAAATGTGCTTTTCTTAAAAAAACAAGGATATTTCTAAGTGATCCCAAACTTTTGAATGGTAGTGTATATATAATGTACACACAACACACACATACATACACAACAAAACACGGCATCTCTGTGCATTCGAATTGCTATTGATACAATGAAAGTGTGTTCGTTGTCCGTAGTTTATGCCTGCCCATAACCCCACTGCCACTACGGGGCAACTTGTTCAAAGTTTAAATCAGCAAACCACTCGCCCACATGATGCCATACACGTGGTCTGGTGTTGTGAGGCCGGTTGGACATACTGCCAAATTCTCTAAAACGACGGAGGCGGCTTATGGTAAAGAAATTACATTAAATTATCTGACAATAGCTCTGGTGGACATTCCTGCAGTCAGCATGCCAATTACAATCTCCTTCAAAACTTGATCCATATGTAGGACTTTTGACAAAACTGCACATTTTAGAGTGGCCTTTTATTGTCCCCAGCACAAGGTGCACCTGTGCAATGATCAAGCTGTTTAATCAGATTCTTGATATGCCACACCTGCCAGGTGGATGGATTATCTTGGCTAAGGAGAAATGCTCACTAACATGGCTGTAAACAAATTTGTGCACAAAATGTAACATTTTTTTGTGGGTATGGAACATTTCAGCTCATGAATCATGGGACCAACACTTTGTTGTGTTTATATTTTGGTTCAGTGTATATAACCTTTGTGATTAAGACGCTGTACAATGTTTGTTTAAAAAAAAAGCAAGTGTGAATGTGTGCGTGTGTGACTGTGCGTGTGTGAGTGACTGTGCGTGTGTGAGTGACTGTGTGTGTGAGTGACTGTGTGTGTGTGAGTGACTGTGTGTGTGTGAGTGACTGTGTGTGTGTGAGTGACTGTGTGTGTGTGTGTGAGTGACTGTGTGTGTGTGTGTGAGTGACTGTGTGTGTGTGTGTGTGTGAGTGACTGTGTGTGTGTGTGAGTGACTGTGTGTGTGTGTGAGTGACTGTGTGTGTGTGTGAGTGACTGTGTGTGTGTGTGTGTGAGTGACTGTGTGTGTGTGAGTGACTGTGTGTGTGTGAGTGACTGTGTGTGTGTGAGTGACTGTGTGTGTGTGAGTGACTGTGTGTGTGTGAGTGACTGTGTGTGTGTGAGTGACTGTGTGTGTGTGAGTGACTGTGTGTGTGTGACTGTGTGTGCATACTATACTCATCTGTGTGTGTAAGTCAAGCACCACTATGAGTGTGTCCATTTCTTCTCTAGTTCAGGCCCTACTGTGTCCTCTCACCTCTAAAGCTGGAGTAGATGTGGTTGGGGACCATGTGCGGCTGGCTGGGCGGCTGGCTGGGCGGCTTGGGGCTGGGACCGTTGCTGTGGTGGTGGGACACCAGGGCTGCAGCTCGAGCCGGAGTTCCGGAGGGGCCGTCTAGGACATGGTGGCTAGCCGCCTCTTGGCTCTCCTGTCACAGCCAGGGGGAGAGGAGCAGAGGTCAGTGAATTGCATTAGGGCCTAGAGTTTTTTCCTGATCACTTGATTTGGAATGGCCCAGAGTTTTTCCTACATTGGATGCACATCGAATGTGTTTTTAGGTTTTCATGTGAGAGGTGCATTTAAAATATGCGAAGGATGACACTGGTCATTAAATCATTGAGTGAGAAAAATATATATATGTGCTCCTTAATTGAAAAGTTATGGGGAAAATAAGTGCATAGTATAGATGCCCATATGTTGTGTTGACGTGTACTTACGATCATAGAATATCTTTGAGTATCAGAGCACTGCATCTATGACTACAGCCGGAGACACAGCAGCCGACTAACCCACTAACGTTCTATTTCCGTTCGAGCCATAGTGGGCTAGCGTCAGAGAAGCTTGAAAACCGAGACCCTCAACACGCCAGTGAATAAGAATGTGCCACTCTTCCATTGACTTCAGCCTGAATCTTCCTCATGCACATGGGAGACCTCAGGAAGTAATCAAATCACTTATTGAGTCGATCGATTTTCAAGCTTATCTGGCAGTAGCATGCACTGGCTCGCATGTGTATAGTATCAGCGTCTAAAACGGCTATTTCACAGTATCAACGCACTATACACAAACTCGACCTAATGCACTGTGCACGAACTCTACCTAATTCATATTGAAATCATAACAGACAGCTTCCCATTGGCTGACATTGTGTTTTGAGTGTGCTTCATCAGTAAGAGGACAGTAGCACCACAGACTGGTTGAGGGTTGGAAATGGAGTAATTACGTTAATCCCTCATGCTGACGACAGGCATGTTATCGGACAGTCTCCACCGCCACAGAGGAGCAGATGGAGAAGCAGATAGAGGCGGCATCCCAAATGGCACCCTATGGAACTCGGTCAAAAGTAGTGCACTACGTAGGGAATAGGATGCCATTTGGGATGCACTCAGACAGATAGAGAGGGCTGGTGGCAGAGTGAGACGTACTGTAGATAAAAGATGAAAGCCTCTCCTTTGAGAGCGATGGTGTGGTGGGATCTACAGCATCACACACACACACACACACACACACACACACACACAAATGGATAGACACAAAATCACCCACACCCTGTCTCTCTCCAACTCTGTGGGTGTGTGGCTATGGGCTTTGCATCATTGTCACATTATATGTAATGAGCAGTAGTGGCGTAATGCGTTCACCGTCTCTATGTGCTAACTCCTTTCATTAGGCCATTATCCTCATATCAAAGGGGATTTTCAATTGTGTGCGTTCGGTAGCACAGTGTGTGAGTTCGGCTTTTGGGGAGGGGTGTCCGTTGTGCTTTTGTTCCTGCGTGCAGTCACACACACGTTCCCAATGGTATCATTAGCGGCAACCACGGCTCTTTACATGTATTACTGTCACACACATCTTCGTCTGTCAGAATGGCTCAACACCCACCCAACCCACACACACAGTACCGCTCCATCCATCCACCCATCTGTCTCATGGGTCTTTGACAGCCAGGCAGAGCCATCAAAGCAGCCAGAGAAGAGCTCACTTCCTAATCCACAGAACAATAAGAAACTGCTGGTCAACACAATGAGGATATGAGGAACACCCCTCTGAGTTGGTAGGGTTAGAGAGAGAGCTGGGGGTCCTGGAGCTACCCTCAACGCTTTGGGCTTTCATCTTGGGGTCTCGTTGTCTGATAAGATTAGACCTAGTGTGAGTGTGTGTGTGTATGTGTGTGTGTGTGGATTGCTGAGTGAACATAGGCTGAGGCCTACGGCGATATGCAGTGAGAACTGCACTGGCAGTTATACAATTTTTCTACAGGCTCTGAGAGAGCACCCACACACACACTTTTCCATGGCAATTTCTTAAGACTGCACCACTGCCCTGTCCTCAGGCCTGACATCCAGAAGGGCTGTGGCCAAGGAGACTGACAGGAGGACACAAAAGGGGAGGGTCATTTGTCACACCCATTTAATCCCATAACCCCTTGCTGTCTCATCTCATTCTCCACCCTGTCCCTCCATTATACTCTACCATCAGACATTAACACCGTAATAGTTCATTTTTTTCCTAGTCTTTCTTCCTTCACCAATAGCTACCCCGTCACGGTTCACACTGCTTCTGAGTGGCTGTTGTGATAACCCAAGATGCAGCTGTCCACTAGGGCAGGGATTCACAAACGTTTTCACTCGGGCCCCTCCCCAGAACCCCCCTCCCAGCATTGGGGAACACCCCGCGCCACCTGTGCGCACGTGACACGTCTACGGGCACAAGCACTGTTAATGACAGAAACTGTTCACACCCCTCTTGTTGGCGGAGATAATTTTGCAGGTTTAAAGCTTATTTCCTGCAATTCTACACATTTTGTCATGGGGTGCAAAGAAATCGTCTAACGTGTATTTGAGTGACAAAAAAATGACAACAAAATCTACTGTCTAAAAAAACAGAAAAAAACTTTTTTAAAGTGACATGGGCTAGTTGATCTTGGCATTTCTGACAAGGTATATATACAGTTGAAGTGGGAAGTTGACATACACCTTAGCCAAATACATCTAAACTCAGTTTCTCACAATTCCTGACATTTAATCCCAGTACAAATTCAGTCTTATGTCAGTTAGGATCACCACTTTATTTTAAGAATGTGAAATGTCAGAATAATAGTAGAGAGAATTTTATTTCAGCTTTTATTTCTTGCATCACATTCCCATTGGGTCAAAAGTTTACATACACTCAATTAGTATTTGGTAGCATTGCCTTTAAATTGCTTAACTTGGGTCAAACGTTTCAGGTAGCCTTCCACAAGCTTCCCACAATAAGTTGGATGAATTTTGGCCCATTCCTCCTGACAGAGCTGGTGTAACTGAGTCAGGTTTGTAGGCCTCCTTGCTCACACACGCTTTTTCAGTTCTGCCCACACATTTTCTATGGAATTGATGTCAGGGCTTTGTGATGGCCACTCCAATACCTTGACTTTGTTGTCCTTAAGCCATAACTTTGGAAGTATTGGGGTCCTTGTCCATTTGGAAGACCCAAGCTTTAACTTCCTGACTGATGTCTTGAGATGTTGCTTCAATATATCCACATAATTTCATCAATCGCATCCGCTATAAGACCATGGTGCTTGCCTACGGAGCTGTGAGGGGAACGGCACCTCAGTACCTCCAGGCTCTGATCAGGCCCTACACCCAAACAAGGGCACTGCGTTCATCCACCTCTGGCCTGCTCGCCTCCCTACCACTGAGGAAGTACAGTTCCCGCGCAGCCCAGTCAAAACTGTTCGCTGCTCTGGCCCCCAATGGTGGAACAAACTCCCCACGACGCCAGGACAGCGGAGTCAATCACCACCTTCCGGAGACACCTGAAACCCCACCTCTTTCAGGAATACCTAGGATAGGATAAAGTAATCCTTCTCACCCCCCTTGAAAGATTTAGATGCACTATTGTAAAGTGGCTGTTCCACTGGATGTCTTAAGGTGAACGCACCAATTTGTAAGTCGCTCTGGATAAGAGCGTCTGCTAAATGACTTAAATGTAAATGTAAATAATTTCCCTCCCTCATGATTCCATCTATTTTGTGAAGTGCACCAGTCCCTCCTGCAGCAAAGCACCCCCACAAACAACATGATGCAGCCACTACTGTGCTTCACGGTTGGGGATGGTGTGCTTTGGCTTGCAAGCCTCCCCCTTTTTCCTCCAAACATAATGGTCATTATGGCTAAACAGTTCTATTTTTGTTTCATCAGACTAGAGGACATTTCTCCAAAAAGTACAATCTTTGTCCCCATGTGCAGTTGCAAACCGTAGTTTGGATTTTTTTATGGCGGTTTTGGAGCTGAGCAGCTTTTCAGGTTATGTCAATATAGGACTCGTTTTACTGTGGATATAGATACTTTTGTACCTGTTTCCTCCAGCATCTTCACAAGGTCCTTTGCTGTTATTCAGGGATTGATTTGCCCTTTTCGCACCAAAGTACGTTCATCTCTAGGAGACAGAACGCGTCTCCTTCCTGAGCGGTATGATGGCTGCGTGGTCCCATGGTGTTTATACTTACGTACTATTGTTTGTACAGATAAACGTGGTACCTTCAGGCATTTGGAAATTGCTCCCAAGGATGAACCAGACTTGTGGAGGTCTACATTTTTTTTTCTGAGGTCTTGGCTGATTTCTTTTGATTTTCCCATGATGTCAAGCAAAGAGGCACTGAGTTTGAAGGTAGGCCTTGAAATACATCTACAGGTACACCTCCAATTGACTCAAATTATGTCAATTACCCTATCAGGAGCTTCTAAAGCCATGACATCATTTTCTGGACTTTTCCAAGCTGTTTAAAGGCACAGTCAATTTAGTGTATGTTAACTCCTGACCCACTGGAATTGTGATACAGTGAATTTCAAGTGAAATAATCTGTAAACAATTGTTGGAAAAATGACTTGTGTCATTATGTGTCATTATGTCCTAACCGACTTGACAAACTTGACAAAACTATAGTTTGTTAACAAGAAATGTGTGGAGTGGTTGAAAAACGAGTTTTAATGACTCCAACCTAAGTGTATGTAAACTTCCAATTTCAACTGTAGCTAGCTCTAAGGTATACAATGACTGACAAGACAAGAGGCTTTCTACTACTACAATTTCACGTTTAAAACAAGACTGAGGTTTCCCCACAGTTTGGGAACCACTGCACTAGAGAACATCACAAACGTTGACGTCTTTATTAACTGCGAATGAGTACAAATCAGTAACAAAACCTTGTAAATAATTGGTATTCGTGCAAAAAACAACAGCCGAGTATGGAAAGTCTGTCTGCATTATATTGTCATGCGCCTGCTTTGCTGTCATATTGCTATAGACCAGTTATATAATGCTTTTCCTTTTCTGACTGTGGAATTCTGAAGTGCATATACTTACAGAACGAGGACAGCGCAGTAAACTACCGTAGTAGAAAACGTGATCATCCCTAAAGGGGGGGGGGGGGATGTTTTTTTCCTAATTTCTTTGGCCTGTTTAGATGAGACTGAGTGAGCCACTTGACTGTGTGTTAGGGGTCAGTATGGGGGGGGGATAGGGACGATACCCAGCGGAGAGAGAGAAGAACAAGCCCCGAGAGAGAAAGAGAGTGAAAGATAGAAACAAATCATTCCAAAAAGAGATGCAGAGGTTTATAAAGAGAGAGGACAGGAGTACTAGCCAGTAGAAAGCAGGGAATCACCACCACCACAGTGAAACAGACAGACAGCATGCAAGAGGAAGACTTTAGGAAGACTCTTTATTCAACAAAGGACGTTTTTGTGAGATTAAAAACAACAACATTGAGTGACTGGTCTGGTGACAAGTGAACAATACAAAAAAATAATGAAAGTAAATAAATAAGTTAGTAAAACACAAGAAACAGAATAGGTTTAAAAAGCATTTCAGGGATATTGGCAATATTGCCAGATTGTCAGTAGCATTGCGGACAAAGATTTGAAGACAGTGAAACAACCAGTGGCCATTTTTGTGCCCAACTGTCGGCAGAATGAGTGGTAACTTTTTAATAATGATCAATAACACGCAATTAAAGATTGCACAGACATTTTCTCCTGAGTTTTAGTTAACAGTCATTGCCTGTATGAAGGTGGTCGTTGTGGGAAGAGGGAACAGTTTGGGGCAGGGGAAAGAGTTAATGCTGCACACACACACTCACAGAAATACACACGTCAATAAATGCACACACACACACACACAGAAATACACACGTCAATAAATGCACACACACACACATATAAATATATATATAAATATACGCACAAACATGTATGTGTTCTCTCAGAGTCCCGAGAGCCTGTGGTGGTGATGTTGATTCAGGTCCTGGTTGTGTGTGTAGTTGGATCCGTGTGCGTTTCTGTTAATGTCTAAATGGTTGAGTGTTTTGTCGTGTCTGTGTAAGTCACCGTACATTGCCCCTGTCAGCGCCCTTATGCTCTCTGCATAGGCATGTGTGTTGCTGATGTGCATGTTGTTGGGTGAGTGGCTACGTGTGTGACTGCGTGCGTTGTCATGCGTTTGACTGTGTGTGTAACGGTTTGTGTGGCTGTGTACGTTGTCGGGTGTGTTGCTGCGTATAGGTCTGTGTACGCTGTCGGGTGTGTGGCTGCGGATAGGTCTGTGTACGTTGTCGGGTGTGTTGCTGCGTATAGGTCTGTGTACGTTGTCGGGTGTGTTGCTGCGTATAGGTCTGTGTATGTTGTCGGGTGTGTGGCTGCGTATAGGTCTGTGTATGTTGTCGGGTGTGTGCCTGCGCGTGCATTCCCGCGTGTATCGGTCGACATTGTCGTCTAAGGACCTAAACTTGTGCGCGTTGCTCTTTACGTCGCCTGTCGTGTGGCTGTGTGGCACATTGCCGAGTGTGTGTTTCTGCATGGTGTCATCCATGTAGCTGTGTGTGTTCTCCTGTGTGTATACCTGCACCAGGCCTTCAGAGTATCTGTGTGTGCTGCTCTGTACCTCGCTGTGGGCTGCGCCTTGCGTGTGTTCGTGTATGTTACCGAGTGTTTGACTACGCAAGTTCCCTTGCGTTGTGTACCTGCGTGCATCACTAAGTGTATAGCTTTGAGCTGACCCCTGCATATATCTGTGCCTGTATCGGAGACCCCTCGGGTCAGAGGCTCGCCGGCGAAGTAGTGAACCACGGTGATCGTTGTCCCGTTGGTAGCGTACCTGGGCGTTGGTGTTGTGGGCGGAGCCAGATGAGGGGGCGGGGCGGAGGAGCACCAATTGGATGGTGCCGCGGGCATTGCCCTCCAAGGACATGGAGTGGCGTAGGGTCTCCATGGCGACGTGGTTGGAGCGGCCTAGCAGCGCCTCGCCGTTCACCGCAATCAGCTGGTCGTTGACCCGCAGGCGGCCGTCCTGGAGAGGAAAGTCGGTGGGAAATGGTGGAGAGCAGTGAGAGAGAAAGAGAGGGGTAGGAACAATGATAGAGTGAGAGGGAGAGAAAGAGAGGGGTAGGAACAATGATAGAGTGAGAGGGAGAGAAAGAGGCATAGAGAGATTAAGGAGAAAGAGAGAGAGACAAGGAGGTGGAGAGAGAGGGAGAACATTTGTATGTAGCAGCTACTACAGACCAAGACACACCTGTAGATCTGAGAGAGCGAGTGAGGGAGAGACAGACACTGAAACACAGAGACATGGCCAGAGGTACTAAAGACTCCTTAGTGCCCACCAGCCCCATCACGCCATTAGTCACCACTGACCTCTGACCTCAGTCATTAAGCAGCCCCCGCCAGGCCCTGACCTCTCACACCGCCAATAACCTTGTGATCCTATCAGATCACACACACACACAATTCCCAAGAGACACACTACGTATGGGCAAGCAGAAGCCCACACACACACAGAATCACACATGTGTGCGAGCAAGCGCACATGCACAAACACACCTAGAAAGACAAACACAAACACACGTTTGTTTCACAATACTTGTGGGGTTAAATAATTGAATCCCATTTAAAATCCTATTTTTCCTAACCCCTAAACCTAACCCTAACCTTAACACCAAACGTAACCCCAATTCTAAACCTAACCGTAATTGTAACCCTAAAGTTAAATAAAAATATATATAAATAAATTAACCCCTAAGACTCTTTCCTTGTGGGGACCAGGAAAATGTCCCCACTTCTGGTCCCCACAAGGAAACTGACTTCTACATGACTTCTGGTCCCCACAAGGATAGTAACCCTCACCTCCACACACACTGTCAGAATTGGGGTTAGGTCCCAGTTTCAGTGTGAGGCTGTGGCTTCTCCTCCCCTGGCTGCCTGTAGAGAGACTGACAGCCAGAGAGAGAGACACTGGGGACAGACAGAGCGTCTCAGCCCTCCCTGCACACGCTCATTAGCTAGCCTCTTAAGAGTTTTTAATTAGCATTCACACACACAGCGCAGGGAGGGGGCCTGCGACAACAGGCAACACTCACAGGCAACACACAAGAAGAGAGAGAGAGACGCGCACACAACACCTCGGCCCCCCACACATACGCACTTTCAATTTATGCTAAAATATCTCTACTTTCTCTCACTCCAAGTTGGCCTTTCTTTTTTTTTTTTTTTTTAAAAATAAATCTCTCTCGGTCTCTCAATCTTCCCTTTTCCCTGTTGATTGTTTTTGAAAAAAAGGGTTGGACTGAGACACTTTGAGAAGGCAACCAGAAGAGGAGATGGAGGATAGAGGGAGTAACGGCCAAGCTGTCATGGTCAAAATAAAATGGGAAGAGGTCTGTCCATGATTGGGCGTTGTTCTGCAGGCCCTAGTTTAGTCGCACCTGGATTACTGTCCAGATGTGTGGAGGGACATACAGTAACAGTCAAAAGTTTGGACACACCTACTCATTCAAGTTGCCTCTGCTGCAGAGGATAAGTTCATTAGAGATTTGAGATGGGAAAAGCAGCCAACAAGTGCTCAGCATATGTGGGAACTCCTTCAAGACTTTTGGATAATGAAGCTGGTTGAGAGAATGAAGCTGGTTGAGAGAATGTCAAGAGTGTGCAAAGCTGTCATCAATGCAAAGGGTGGCTACTTTAAAGAACCTAAAATATAAATACATTTGTATTTGTTTAACCCTTTTTTGGTTTCTACATGAGTCCATGCAAGTTATTTCATAGTTTTTATGTCCTCCCTATTATTATACAAAGTTGAAAATAGTACAAATAAAGAAAATCCTTTGACTGAGTAGGTGTGTCCAAACTTTTGAGTGGTACTGTAGGTGAATTGCATTTGGTCCAGAACAAAGCAGCACATATCAAGCCTTGATGGACACGGATGGCAATTGTCAGTAACGTGCATGTCAATCTCTCCCGGCTCAAAGTTAAGGAGAGATTGACAGCATCAATATTGGTCTTGGTGCGAGGTATTGATGTGTTGAAGGTAGCGAACTGTCTGTTTAAGCAGTTGGCACACAGTTCGGAAACTCATCGGTACAACATAAGACACGGAAACAGAGGTCTCTTCACATTCCCCAGGTCCAGAACAAAGGCTGGGAAAAACACAGTATTAAATAGAGCCATGACTACACGGAACTCTCTGCCAAACCAGGTAACTCAAAACCAGATTTTAAACAACAGCTAAAAGAATACCTTGCTGCACAAAAGGGACTGTGAAATGGAGATCCTCATAAATACCAAATACCTCAGAGACGAGTTTATAAGTCCAGTTTGAGGCTTCCGTCGATGCTCGGATGTACTAGTATCGCTTAAGTACCTAATCACCCTGTTCCCAGTGCAGACCTTATTTACACAGGGACACAACACCTGTGGAAAAAGATGGGAACCAGGGGAGTTTCAGAGAGTATCTATCCACTCCAAGTGTCACTACAGAGATGGAGTGTGCCCTTCAGTGGAAGATGCTAGAAAGGGCCCCTACTCCGATCCACAAAAGTCTGAGCACACTGCCAGAGGGACGAGGTCAATGGGGTCACCAGGGGTCAGAGGTCAGGGGGAACTGAAACCGATGTGGGCTTCAGACTGCGCAGGACTGCTGAGTATTGGGGTTTACAGAGTAAAGAGAAACAGATGGCACAGAGAGCAGAAGAAAGAAGGAAAGAGACAGTAGAAAGGGAACCAGGGTGGAGATGGAGACAGAACGAGACAAAGATCAAGAGAGAGCAAGCTGAGCGAGAATTGGAAAGTGGAAAAGACAGACAACAGAGAAACTGGAGACAGACAGAGAACAGAAAGAGTGAGATGGAAGTAAAAACAGCACATCAGATAGTTCATTCCTGCGCCTGTACCTTGTAGGCGGCCCCTCCGTGAATGATGGACTTGATGAAGATGCCCAGGTCCTCGCCCTTCTCCCGGGACTTGTTGCCCTTGAGGCTGATGCCCAGGCCGGCCGAGCCCGTGTCGTTCAGGGGCACCTCGAACATCAGCTGCTCCCGCCCATCCTCCAGCACCAGGGGGCTTGCCTCCTCCCCTTTCTGAGCGAGGGATAGAGAAGGATGAAGAGGAGGACAGAGAGAGGGATTGTTTTTGATATTGAAACAAGCATAGTGCAGTCAATAAAAATTCAAAAATACAATGCTGAGAGTGAAATAGACAAGACACAGAAAGTGAAACATCTCATCGATGCGAGAACTCATCGAAAGAGGATGAAAGAAAATAGGCGATGAGAGGTTGAGGGAGAAAGAGAAACCAAAACAAATTAAGAGGGATATTTGCATTACGGATCGAAGGTGGTGAAAAACAGGGGAGGGAATAACAACAACAAAAAAGAGGGAGAAGATGGGAAGCGAGAAGGAGCAGGTGGTGAGAAAGAGAGAACGGGGGAGGCAGAGAGGTAACTCCATTTGAACATGAAAGGCAGACCGAGCGCGTGCCATTTCAAAAGGAAACATAATAACCTTTTTATACATCCTTCTTGAGAGCGATGGAGGGAGGGCGACAGGGGGATCATTTAAAAGTAATAACCCATCCCTGGAGATACCCACTCTCCCATTCACTCTCTTTTCTCTCTCCTCCTTCCTCCTACTCTTAACGTGAACAAAATGACCCGGTGGTACGGGGAGCGAGAATTGGCTACCAAATGAAAGAAAGAGAAGACAAAGAAATGGAGACAAAAGAAAAATGTCTGTCATTATGACAGAGCGGTGAGAGAGAAAGTGGTGCTGGGGTTTTGTCACCAGGGAAACAGGCCTGTAAAGAGGTGCTTTGAGGCTCTTTCACGTCGCCGGCCTATTTTCCTGTGAGGAGAAGAGCGAACAACGCAGGTGAGGAAAAATACTGTGTGTACTGTATATGTTTACATTTGTTAATAATTGTGTGTGTTTTAAACTAAGGGACACACAAGAGTGTGTATGTGAAGTGTCTGATTTATTTCTTTCACAGCTGCCCAATATAAAATCAAAAAACTCATTGAGCTGCTTTCCTTCGTACCTTATCTGTTAGTGGAAGCAGATTTATTTTGAACCTCCCAGGTTGCCATTATAATATGGCCAGCGCTATAGCGACAGAGGCAGGAAAGAGCAGCTCAGTGTAGCTTTACTGGCTTCTCACTATAATCCCACTGGTGTTGGGTGACATGCACCCGAGTCCTGAGGATGCTCTTGTTTAGCCAACAGAACCAGCCCCACTGCCCCCCTGGGTCCTCAGCCTATGCCCTCAACCCTCTCTTTTCCTGGGTAGAGCCCCTAGGCAAATGGGCAGTCTAGTCTGGGCCTCCCCTCTTATGGAGCTCAATCACCTCAAGCTATTGTGGAAGCTCCATTGTACACTGAGTAGTAAAGATGGGAAGCGTTCCTTCTGACTGCGGCGCCATTGAGTCTTTATTCAATGGAGTCGGTGAGACGCAAGGATCCAGCAATCCAGCTCAGGCTCGACACTTTGACAGTAGACGTGACAGATGGACAGGTCTCGTTGGGCATCTCTATCCCTGACACACATCCATAAGGGAGAGGAAGGGAAGAGGAGAGGTGGAATCCAAAGAGACGTAACAGCTGCAGGATATTCCATTGTCAGCGTGAGGGGAGAGATCTTCCAGCAGCACTTTGTAACCAAAGAAGCGTTACATTTTTGGATGAATGCCTTTGGTTTGATCTGTTGATGCAAAGAGCGGTCTTATTGGGTCACTGTGTGTGGTGGGGCTGAGTTCAAAACACACACACATCAGATATGTCCACCGAACATCATATGTCCTTAAGGGATTAAAACACATTTATACAGCCAACTAAATCTCCCGGTGTGAGACACACCCTGGTGGTCCACACACACAATCTCTCCCCCCCCTCCCTAATATCCCGTAATACCTTCCTTAGGGGCAGAGCCAAACCCTTCCATTCCTGAGCCCTGTGGCTCCGCTGGCGCACAACACGCCTCATTGTCTCTCCTCAAGTGCTTGTTAACAGGATTTAAGAGGCGGGGAGACCACCCCTGATCAGAGGAACGATGAAGACAAAAGGAGCCTATCTACCCATGGGGAAGAAGAAGAGGTGGGGGTGTAAAGGAGGCCGATTAATACACACTCTTTTGTCAACCGGGCTTTTGAATAGACGCTTTCAAAGATGCAGATTAGCGACGAGAGCGACATTCAATTAAGATGAGGTATCTCTCGCCACCGCTCGATCGGAGACGGATAAAATCCTACAATTATGGGAAGTAATGTTGGGTTTTTCTGTTCTCTGTACCTGTGCCTCGGTAGGGTGTGAAGAGAAAAGCCAAATTGCTGATGTTTGGGATCATTTTAGTGTGTGTGCGCGCGCATGTGTGTGTTTGTCACCTTTGACACAAGCATCCTGGTGCCAATCCAACAATGAGAAAAGAGGTGCAGAGTGGAGAAGGGAGAGAAGTGATGGGTATGCAGACGTATTAGGTGACCGCCACGCTGAGCGCCACGCTGAGCTCATCCGAAGACAGATGGATGGATGGACAGAAAGACAAATGGAGCGTTGGACCACTTTTAAAGGCGAGTCCAGACTGATTGTCCTACAAATCACCTTGCATCACAAATAACTACTCAGTATTATTTGTAAAATCAGTCCGTCTCAATTTATCCATGATACATCACGGTTTCAATTCTCTCGAACACGACCAAACATACAGGTCTGGCTAGCTGCAAGGCCACTACGCTTCCTGTCTCATGACCACACTTCCAGGTTAGCCTTGTGTGACGTGACCCCTCGATCCTGCCCAGGGCACATCCATCCACCTCCCCAACCAAAAATCCACATCACATCCAATCCAATCCGAGGGACAAACTAAACACTGACAATCAAGTCCAGATCAGGTTTTATCATCAAGTTTTTCTTGAAAGGCGAGGATCACACCTAAGTATAGTCCCAGGCTTCGCTTTCGGGACCCGATCGCCTATTCTTATTGTCTAAGTAACCGAAGTCCCGTTCTGCACATATGTCAAATGAAATTGAATTATCATTTTGCTTCTAAACAAGGGTCTCAGATCATCTGACAGACAGCCCAGTTTGTGATTTGATTGAATACTCCCTAACAATATTAATGAGCAAGTGTCAGTAATTTAGATGGCAGTTTACTCTGAGTGTACAAAACATTAAGAACCCCTCCCCCCTTTTGCCCTCAGAAGGGCCTGAATTTGTCAGGGTTCGTCATGTTGACTCCAATGCTTCTCACAGTTGTGTCAAGTCTTTGTAGGGACCTAAAATCCCCAAAAGTCCCCACAAGGATAGTAAAACAAGGAAAAATCCCCCTCGTGGGGAAATGTCACACGTCACCATGATGACAAAGGCTATTTTAAATGTAGGGGTTAGAATTAGGATTACAATTAGGTTAAGGGGTTAGTGGTTAGGTTAAGGAGTTAGGTTGAGGTTTAGGGTTTGGGCTACAGGCTTAGGTTAGGGTTATGGTAAGGGTTATGTTAAGGGGAAAAAAGGATTTTGAATGGAAATTCATTTTATGTCCCCACAAGGATAGAATAACATAACGTGTGTGCAAGCTATTCCCTCTTGTTGCTGACAAGCCCAGAGGTGAAATATATTAGTTTTCCACAAACTGCTAAAAGCTCATGGGAAAGTATATGTTGTGTGTGTGTGTGTGCTCAGACACCAAACACACACAAAAGCGGAGATCGCAGTTCTTTGAGTGGATAGGACATTTGATTACAATAGTGTGGGATGTAATGTAGTTGAGTCTAACTGGCATTTTAAAGTCAAATTCTGATCACATGCACATCTTCACACAAATGCGTTGCAATCTCATAATTTGGTCTTTTCATATTTTAATCTTGGGCTCATAGAAGAAGCCATTCTCCTGAGTGTGGTCCACACACACACGCACCAGGTTTTCCGCTAGCCAGTAAATGGCGGCTTTTGGCCTATAATTTTATTTTTATTATTTTTTTATTTTATTTTTTTTAAATAAAATGTTCTCCCGAGTGAACAAAACTTGGTGTCACTACAGCCCTGGGTTTGATCCCAGGCTGTGTCACAGCCGGCCGTGACTGGGAGACTCATGAGGCGTCTGGGGGGGGCATACCATGGATCATTTAGCTATTTGATTTTGAAATTTTAGGTCCCCTTTAGGTATGAATTATTTTATGTGTTTTGGCCTTCACTACTATAGCCTATAGAAACATATGCACACACACACACACAGCTATAATTGGCCCCTGGGAGATACTAACCCAATAACATTAGAATGGGTTGGGGAGGATTTTTCTCATTTTCATAACCATGTATTCAGGCCCGGTGTCATATTCTGAGGCTAAATAGATGGGTATTTGTGTTGGGGGCTTTGTGAGTGCAGCTGCAGTGTTAGGGTTGTGACTGAGGCATAATAAGGAGGGAAGACAAGTGTTATACATGTATGCATCAACTGGACAACAGACCACCATTGCATCTAAATGTGGAAGTTTAAGGTATTGGAATGAGTTGCGGTTGATTGTGTGTGCGTGTGCGTGTGTGCGCGCGTGCCTGCCTGCATAAGTTCTGTGTGCGAGCATTGCTGAACTTGAGTGAGTGTGAACATGTACATGAGCTTGAGGGACATGAAACTATCTTTGAGGAAGAGGCCTGCAGAGACGATAAGGAGTTTATCTTTAAGGGCCTCTAACTTCAACAGCCCAGATCAAGACAGAGTTCAAAAGAACAAGACAAAAGAGGAATTGAAGAAGCGCTTTAGTGTGGATGTTGTGGAAATGTAGGGTATTTTAATGAGGGCTAATGTGAGCACTGTGTGTGTATGTTCATGTGTGTGTATGTGTGTGCACATGTGTGTGTATGTTTGCGTGCATGCATGCTTGTGTGTGTGCTTGCGTGTGTGTGTGTGTGTGTGTGCTTGAGTGCGTGTGTGTGCGTGTTCCATGTGAATATGCATCGTTCACTACAAAGCGTCGGAGTTGTCCCTCCTGAATGCTTTGAAGTTGAGGAAACGGAATAATGTGAATAATCACAGGAGTAGTGAGTGGCACACAAGGACAGAGCGCTGTTTCCGGAGAGGACCAACACACTCACACACAGTTATACACAGGACACACACATGCACACACACGCTGCTGTAGGGTACCACCTGGGCAGCTGACGGGCAGCTTATTTAGATAAAGCGGTAAAAACACACCACTCGGCGAGGAGTCAGAGAGGTCTCTGGCCACATCTAACCGGTCACTTAACACCCGTGTGTGTCGACACGCACCACTTCCTGCGAGGCCGCAGGGACGTGCGTGTGACTTCCTGTCAGCCTCTGAGTCAACAAACCCAGATAAGGGCAGGAAGAGGAATGGGGCGCTGGGTACGTGTGCCGGGCCTCAATGGGTGTGTGTGTGTGTGGGTGTCTGTGCTTGTTTGGAGGTGAGGGCATGCATGCAGGGGGCAAAAGGGAAGTTCCAAAGAGGTTGAACGCCCTTCAATAGTAATAGAAAGAGAAAGGCATTTTGAGGGGTAACAACATTTTTAAGACAAAGAGGGGAAAGGTGAAAATTCCTGGTAACCTATCTGCATCAAAGATCATGCAGAGTCCAGAGCAATTGGAGGTGGCTAGGAGAGATACAAGGTGTGTGTTCTCACCAGCTCTCTGGGTAGGAAGAGATCCTCTTGTCTGACCACCACCACAGAGACACACTCCCCCTGCTTGGTGCTGCGCAGCATGGCCACCAGCTCCTCCTGAGTTCGATCAGTCATGTCTACACTGTTCACCTACACGCACACACACACACACATCACAGGAAAGGGTTCAAATATGTAGTATATACACAATGTGCTTCACAGTGCTTATGAATACATAGAATACTTACTTCCACCGAGATATTTAAAAGGTTTAAAATGACCACCTCCCGGGAACAAAAATACAACTCATTTATCAGCCACAGACAGCACTGTTTGAATACTTGAAAAGGTGCTTCCTTCCTCCATTCCATGAAGCAATCACTGATGATTAGAAATGAATGGACAGGTGAATGCCGTGTGGTGGAACACTTGAGTTCACCTATCGAATCGTGCCGAATCAGTCATTACTTCAAGGATGGCAGGAAGGAAGGACGCACTTTTAAGGAATTCAAAGGTCAGAGGTCAAATGACTGTTTCACCTCCAGGATGCGGTCGCCGGGCTGCAGGCGGCCATCTTTGATGGCGGCGCCCCGGGGGAGGATGTTCTTGATTAGGATGGGCCCCGGGCCATGGACCGTCGAGTCCCGGGTCACCACGGTGAAACCTAGCCCCTCGGTACCTGGAGAGCAAAGAGAGGGGAGGGTGGGAGGGGAGAGAGAAACAGGGAGTGAAATATATATATATATATATATTTTTTTTAAGGAACGATAGAGGGACAGAGAGAGAGGGAAAGAAAGAGAGAATGAAGAAGAGAGTAAAAGAGATGAAAAAACAAGAGAGAGAGATAGTGGGGGACAGAGGGATTTGATCAGATATCCTGATCGTCTTTGCTATACTATCTTTCCCATCCTTGAGTTGATTGACTAGTATCCCCATTGGGGTCTTACTGGGGTCCGACATAATGAAAAAGAGACTGCACTCAAAATACTTCACAATTTACATACGTTTAAAAACATTCACATGTAGTGTGTGCACATCTATCAGTTACACATATGTCAGTACATACACACAAGTAGGTGACATGGGGAGGGGTGTTGTGCCGTGAGGTGTTGCTTTATTCGTTAAAAAAAACACACAAAAAAACAGGTTTGCTGTGCTACTTGCGCTATATGAGAAGGATGGGAGTTCCATGGAATCATGGCTCTGTATAATACTGTATGTTTCCTTGAATTTGTTCTGGACCTGGGGACTGTGAAAAGACCCCTGGTGGCATGTCTGGTGGGGTACGTGTGTGTGTGTCAGTGCTGTGTGTAGACCATGTGTAACAGTATAACTTTAAACCGTCCCCTCGCCCATACCCGGGCGCGAACCAGGGACACATTAACAACAGTCACCCACGAAGCATCGTTACCCATCACTCCACAAAGGCCGCGGCCCTTGCAGAGCAAGGTCTTAGAGCAAGTGACGTCACCGATTGAAACGCTATTTAGCGCGCACCACCGCTACCTAAGCTAGCGTTTCACATCCGTTACACTCACCCCACTTTTGACCTCATCCTTTTCCGCAGCAACCAGTGATCCGGGTCAACAGCATCAATGTAACAGTATAACTAGACCGTCCCCTCGCCCATACCCGGGCGCGAACCAGGGACTCAATGGACATTCGGGTGCATTCGTAGATTCGCCCTGGCTATGTACTCCAATTTCAGAGTACTCTCGTCTGAGTGTGCCAGAGCGCAGAATAATGAATTTAGGAGCGCTCAACACCGGTTGAATATGGCTGGTGTCAGTAAACGTCGGCAAAAAACCCCATAGTTACATCGTTTCCAGCAGCACAGTTACAGTCACCAACGCTCTGGATAACATGAACACTGTCTCTAACCAGCTCTGTTCGGAAGAGTAAAATGGTCAGTGTCTGGAAGTAGCTAGCTAGCTAGCCAACAGCAGCATGGGTGCTTCACTGCCGTTATAAAGCCAGAAAGCTCCAATCAACCCTACTCCTCGGCCTGTGCATCCAGTGTGCGCTCCGAGTGCGAAACGCTCTGAATTTACGAGTGCACTCTAGCAATCCAGATTGAATTTAAGAACACATCCAAATTCGTAAAATGTCTTAACTTGTCATTTGTTATGCTAACTAGCTAGCAAGAGCACCAACTTCCGCTAGACAGGTGAAGAGCAAGTGCGCGCAACTGAAAGGTTACTGTTCGTTTACAGTATACTAAAATGAACTAATATTATATATAGTATATACTCATTATGTATGGGTAGTCGAACACAGCTTAGGTCTTTCTTTGTAGCACTTGATCATATGACTGGACAATAATCAAGATAAGATAAAACTACAGGCTGCAGGACTTGCATTGTGGAGTCAAAAAAGCAGAGCCTTTCTTCAATACGGACAGACCTGTCCCCATCATCATGACCCCACATCATCCCATCATGTCGCAATAAGGTCACTTTGTGTGCCAATAAATGGAGGGCGACATCTCTCCACTCACCCTGCATTCTGTGTGGGGCTTAGTGGGTTCCTCCTGAGTAAACTGGTGATCAACTTCCACCAGTCTGCTGTGGAGCCCACTCTGCTGGCACCCTATTCCCTTTAAAGTGCAAATGGGGCCCTGGTCAAAAGTGTAGCACTACAAATAGAATAGGGTGCTATTCGGGACACGACCTCAGCCTCAAAGCCAGAGACAACTGTTTTCTTATGTGGATTAAGAGGAGGGCTGCCTTCAATTTCACATGTGAGCAGGCCTCACACTGCCTGATGGAGGAAGGTGAAGGGATAGAAAGAAGGAGAGGCGAGGGAGAGAGAGGTATCCTGAGATATCATTCCCTCCCCATGGCTCCTCTCCCTGTGGACACTGTGATTTCAAGAGTGTGTGTGTGTCCAAGCTCACATGTGTATCTATTTGTGTCTGCGCGTGCATGCCTGTGTGTGTACGTGCCTCCAAGCAATGAGTGAAAACTGCCACCATGGTGAGCGGTGGAGAAACGCCAAAAGAGGCATACTAAAAGATAGCGAGTGATCAAATCTCATCTGGGAGCTAAGCTTCTGCCTACCTTCCATTAATGCTTCTAAACCTCCTTGCAGTCACTCACGCTGGGAGAGAAGTCTTTAAAGGGGTAATCATTAGTTGCTACATCCATTTTTGGACTTATAAATTACTGCTATGTACCCATTGATTCTTGAAGAACATAATTTATAAATGCCTCATGAGCTTAGTTCAACTGTCGTACCTCATCAGATCACAAAATATAAGCTTGTCTGCTCCCGAGTTGCACTGCGGTCTAAGGCACTGCATCTCAGTGCTAGAGGTGTCACTACAGACCCTGGTTCGAATCCAGGCTGTATCACAACTGACCATGATTGGGATTCCCACAGGGCGGTGCACAATTGCCCCAGCGTTGTCCGAGTTTGGCCGGTGTCGGCCGTCAATGTAAATAAGAATTTGTTCTTAACTCACTTGCCTATGTACTCAAATGTTCGTAAACAAAATAAATGTAAAAAATCAAAAATAAACTCTATATAGCCTCAAAACATGGTTAAAACTACCTAAACTATCGATTTGAGAGTGGTTACATTTCTCCAGCCCCATGCCTCAGTTTTTTACCGAAACAGGGGCGGGGATCAAATTGTTATTGTTTCTACAGCTGAGTGCTGCTTTAACCATGGAAGAGCACAACCACATAATCTCTAAGTCTGGGTTTACACAGGCAGCCCAATTCTGATCTTTTGGCAAAATATCTGATATTATGACAAAAGAGATTTGGGCTGCCTGTGTGAACGCAGCCTAAGAATTCAGTTTCAATTCAAAACTCTGATTTGTCCGTTGTTTTCTACGATGATTCAATTCATGATTTAAATTTCATTTCACTGAATCGACTGGATTGAAAACTAAATTGAACCCAATACTACAACACCTTAAATCTTTACAAAATAATAAAAACCTGTTGAAGATCTGTTTTGATCGAAATGTTGTGAACCAATAACGTGGTGGATGATCTCGGTGTGCTCTATAACACATAAGCTGTGTTTAAATACTCATACCAACAGCACTAACTATACTATTTGTGACGTGAATTGAGTATATACTATGCTATTAGTCATAGTATGGATATAGTTAGTATGCCAAAAGTTCCCAGATGAAGTATACATGCAGTGGACACTATTTCCATGCTTTTAGGGCCCATATTTCTTTTTTATTAGTAGTATTTTTATTTAACTAAGCAAGTCAGTTAAGAACAGATTCTTATTAACAATGACAGCCTACTGGGGAACAGTGGGTTAACTGCCGTGGTCAGGGGCAGAACGACAGATGTTTACCTTTTCAGCTCAGGGATTCGATCCTGCAACCTTTTGGTTACTGGTCCAAAACTCTAACCACTAGGCTACCTGCCGCCCCACAATGCAAGTCTTCCGAAAATGGGCATGGCTTCATAACTTTTCAGATTTTAAGAAAATGGAAGTCCGACGAGAGAGGATACAAACTAATTATGACAAATGTTCAGAAAATGTAATAAAGTAAAAAAGTTATGTTACACATTATGTTGGATGACAATTTGTTAGCTATGCTATCCTTACAAACCGCATAGCATTACAGCAGTATGTACCGGTATGTTAGCTAGTTACTTAACGTTAGTTGGCTACTGATACATCGAACTTGCCAGGCAGCATATTAACTATTTGCTATCTAACTAACCAACATTTATTGACTTGATTATTCACATCCTTCTTAGCTAAGTGGTATAGTCGTGCGATTCAATGGCTATCTATTCCGATTCCAGAACACTATTGCGCAGAATAACTGATGAATTTACGAAAGCTCAACACCCGTTGAATATGGCCGGTGTCAGTAAACGTCAGCAAAAAAAAGTGTAATTAAATTGTTGCCAGCAGCAGTTACAATCACCAAAGCTCTGGATAATGAAAACAGCCTAACCAGCTCTGCTAGGAAGAGTAAAATGGTCAGTGAGGTGTTCTCTCATTCGTGTCTGGAAGTAGCTAGTCAACATTAGTCAGTTAGCTTGGGTGCTTGACTGCCATTGAACGCTCTGATCAACCCTACTCCTCTACCAGAGCGTCCAGTGTGCACTCTGAACTCTCTGAGAGCGAAACGCTCTCGGCACTCCAAATCGAATTTACGAACACACCCGGAAACATAAAATGTTTAGCTAGTAATTTGTTAAGCTAACAAGCTAGCACGAGGTTGCATAGCAACAGCATCAACTACCGGTTGACAGGTGAAGCTCTATTACGCTCAACTGATACGATATTGTTCATTTCCCATATACTAAAAAATTAACTAATGGTATATACTCATTAAGTATGTAGTATGTTAGTATGGGTATTTGAACACAGCTGTAGTGTCCCCCTTTTCCATAGTACCTCCCCATACCTTTCTTCAGGTCAATCTTCAGCTTCCGGCCTCCCTTCTGGTTGGTCAGGTTGGACAGGTTAGGGAGCCCCGTGGGACTCTTTCCCCGGGGCAGAGGGCTCTCGCTGCCCCCCACCGCCGCAGGGGAGGCCCCATCCCGATCCCTGACCACCGGGGCTGGGGACACACTGAGGGGCATCTCCTCTGGGACGTGCCTAGTCTGGTGCTCCCCTAGCGGGGTGAGAGAGGCTGGCAGATCGGGGTTCTTGGAGCGGAGGACATGGAGGTCTGGACGTCTCGGCTCCAGTTTGGGATTGATCTGTTCTGGTTTCCCTTCTGGTTTAGCGTCCATTTGTTGGTGGATCATGAGGGGGCTCTTGGCTTTGGGGATGGAGTCGTGACCGTCGGTGAAGAGCTGCCCGATGAGGCGTTTCTCGTAGCGCTGCTTGTTGGCCAGCGGCAGGATCTCCAGGCGCACCAGAGGGGAACACATGGCCTGACGGAACACTTCCTGTGACCTGTGGGTGTGGGAGGAAGAGACATCATGAATGTCCGTCTTCGGAGGACATGACTGAAGGTTGAGAATACTGTGATATCAGACTTGATTGTACAGTTTTCCCCTATGTATTTATGGAAATGTGTTGGAAGATCACACTGTCACTCTAGTAGTAGTTACTAGTACACCAAGCACAGAGCTTCAACACCACAGAGGTATCAACACCAGTACAAACTCAAGCTTACTATGTTCAACACCCGCATTGACTAACGGTCACAGACTAGACCATCCATCAAGAGTAAATTCGCTAGAGAAGTAGTCTTTAGACAAGTAATCTATAGTAGTAGTCACTAGTAGCAACTGGTTATCCAGGACCAGGCTAGCAGTGTCAGACCTATTGTCAAGCCTCTTCTGGGCTAAATTATCAGACCTAATAAGGTCCACCTCTTTTACTGGGCCTTTCATTCAGTTAGGGCATTAGACAATCCTCCTTGATACACCCCCAATTCTCTCTCTTTTTACTGTTCATCTACCCTTATCTTTCTCACTCACTAGCCCTCACAGCTACTGTCCCACTCCTTTTGAAGTCTAACCAATGTTGCGATAGTACTAAATTAACCTATTCCCGACAACAGTGAAGCGAGAGAATGAGTGTTTCTCGCTTTCGTTTTCTCTCTCACACTCTTTTGTTGCTGTGGAGATGTGGTGTGAGATAAATCCAGAAATACGGAGGATTTGTAAGAGCAGGGATTAAGGGCTCCTAAGAAAAGGGAAACTGAGTGACAGACCGGCTTCACAATGGTAGATGTGGGATAGTGTAGAGCAGGCTTGCATCCAAAATGATACAAGGATGAGTCTCAAATGGCAACCTATTCCCTACATAGTGCACTACTTTTGACCAGGGATTTACGGGCCTGGTCAAAAGGAGTGCACTATAGAGGGAATACGGAGACATTTGAGACTCATCCTGCGATAGCGTAGAGCCGAGGTACGTACTGGGCAAATGTCTTGTCCATTAGCTCAGTGCCGTTAATCTGAACGATGCACTCATCCTCCCGGAATATGCCCTCTCTCTTGGAGCGACTGTTCGCTTCGATACCTTTAATGTGCAGGCCCAGGGTCCTGAGAATGGATGATAGATACAGTTTGAACACACACACACAAACAGTCTTCAATGTATGGGGAGAGAATGTGCTAGAAAGTGAGTGAGTTACAGTGAGTGACTGAAAGTAAATGTGTGTGTTCCTCACCGTCCACTCAGTGAGGAGCAGTAAGGGACGACGTGGATCCCCAGCGGCCCCTGTTCTCCAGAGAGTTCCACCGTCTCGGTCAGGGGGCTGCAGAGACAAAACACAAACTCTCACTCACACACAAAAATGTTAACAGGAACACAGAAACACACAAATAGGCACACACACAGTAATACATACACACCCACATCACTTATCTAGAGTACGTTCAGTAAGTAAAGACCATCATGCTTCTAGGGATAGAGGATCATTTTGTACGTGTATTAACCTGCACGTTAGACCAATTCCAATCCCATTGTTTAGGGGGTCCGGTAAGTTTTTAAAAGGACATTCTACTCCCAAATTAATAAACATTTAATTATACTGACACATTAAAAAAATATAATTTCCACCTTCAGAAATTAGCCCAATAACACATTTTTTTTTTTTTTTTTTACCAATGTACAAATGATTATGTTAAAATGTGAGCCATTAGCACATCTGATATGGATAGGCTATATTATCAGATGTGCCATTAGCCATAAGCATTATCACCTGTACCCCAAATGATGCAGCATCGTGGCATTAATTTAGGCCGACGCATGGGGTTGGTCCATCTGCATTTACCCCATTGGACACAACATCCTGATTGTTATAATGATTGCTTGTCAGAATACATGTCTCCTCCCACTTACAACTTCAACGTGCCTTGGGAAGACTATTTCTCTCTCGTAGGACACACAACAAGTCAACTAGGTAAATAGGTCAACTCTTCTACTAGTAGGTTGTCTGGTTTTGTTTTCATAACATTACATGGCAAAAAAATAGCAGCACTGGAAAGTTAAATCCCTAGTGATCAAGTTGAGTCTTAATGAATTTCCCAGCAGTTGCAGTGAGCCACGCACCACAGTTCTAGTTGAGCGCCGCGGTGGTGGAACATTATCGACTGTTTCATTCCCTTCGTCTGGACATCAGTGTCAGCAACAATCATGCATGTCAGTTCAGTACACAAAGCGTAACAGAAAAAATGACATGTTTGAGAAAACATTTATTACGGCATTTATTTTGTAGAACAGACATGCTTCTCTGTATTAAGCTGTCATCTCCAAACCAGCCCCCCCCCCCCCCCCCCCCCACAGAGATGTTTATTTATCTACAAAAATGTATCGCAAAAACGACCTCTCCAGAAACCATATGATGGATATCCGTCGCAGTGACTGAGATCTTTAACCCTTGGGACACAAAGACAAAAACATACAGTCACTCTCTCTCCCCCTTCACAAGCTCTCTGAGACAGACAGTTGTTGAGTGGACAAGGTCAAGGTGAATTAACTGCCATTTACATGGTCCAGCTGCGCTTATGCAAGCGTGTGAAACCTGCCCTGTCAGGTTGTGTAAGTACGGCGCTGGAGCGTGGTGGAGCGGAGAGGTGTGTGATGCTAGGTTTAGCTGCTTGCCTTTCGAACAGGATTGGCTTCAGGCCACAGGGCAGGCTGTCCTTAGACCTAATGTGTGTCCCAAATGGCACCCTATATAGTGCACTACTTTTGACCAGAGCCCTATGACTTTGTTCAAAAGTAGTGTACTATAGAGGGAATGTGGTATCATTTGGGAAGCATTCCAAGACTGTATACACACACCCTCTTTATCGGGTACACACACACACCAGGCTGCCATTACACCCTAGTAGACAAGTGGGGAAGGATTCCCACAGAGAACCTGCATAGATTAACCAACACACCACTGAGCAGGGGAATGGAGCTAATGACTAGATCTGGCTGGCCACAAATTTACACACGTACACACTTAAATGTGCACGAATCGTGAATAATTTTGGTCCATTCCTCCGGACAGAGCTGGTGTAACTGAGTCCGGTTTGTAGGCCTCCTTGCTCACACACACTTTTTCAGTTCTGCCCACACATTTTCTATGGGATTGAGGTCAGGCCTTTGTGATGGCCCCTCCAATACCTTGACTTTTTTGTCCTGAAGCCATTTTGCAACTTTGGAAGTATGCTTAGGGTCATTGTCCATTTGGAGACCCATGTAAGACCAAGCTTGAACTTCCTGACTGATGTCTTGAGATTTTGCTTCAATATATACACATCATTTTCCTGCCTTATGATGCCATCTATTTTGTGAAGTGCAACAGTCCCTCCTGCAGCAAAGCACCCCCACAACATGATGCTGCCACCCCCGTGCTTCACGGTTGGGATGGTGTTATTTGGCTTGCAAGCCTCCCCCTTTTTCCTCCAAACATAACGATGGTCATTATGGCCAAACAGTTCTATTTTTGTTTCCATCAGACCAGAGGACATTTCTCCAAAAAGTATGATCTTTGTCTCAATGTGCAGTTGCAAACCGTAGTCTGGCTTTTTTATGGCAGTTTTGGAGCAGTGGCTTCTTCCTTGCTGAGTGGTATAACGGCTGCGTGGTCCCATGGTGTTTATACTTGCGTACTATCGTTTGAACAGATGATCCTGGTACCTTCAGGCGTTTGGAAATTGCTCCCAAGGATGAACCAAACTTGTGGAGGTCTACAATTTTTTTTCTGAGGTCTTGGCTGATTTCTTTTGATTTTCCCATGATGTCAAGCAGAGGCACTGAGTTTAAAGGTAGGCCTTGAAATACATCCAGATGTACACCTCCAATTGACTCAAATTATGTCAATTAGCCTATCAGAAGCTTCTAAAGCCATGACATAATTTTCTGGAATTTTCCAAGCTGTTTAAAGGCACAGTCAACTTAGTGTATGTAAACTTCTGACCCACTGGAATTGTGATACAGTGAATTATACGTGAAATAATTTGTCTGTAAACAATTGTTGGAAAAATAACTTGTGTCATGCACAAAGTAGAGGTCTTAACCGACTTTCCAAAACTATAGTTTGTTAACAAGAAATTGTGGAGTGGTTGAAAAACGAGTTTTAATGACTCCAACCTAAGTGTATGTAAACTTCCGACATATTTTAACTCTCGTCATTCGCACATAAGAGCGAGGCTTGCGCTACCGTTGCCGGCACAGGCGCAGGTCAAATACACAGCTGGAACGCTGATTAAGCTGTTGACATGTCCTAATCATTTGAAAGCTAGCTCAGACAACAAGGTGTTTTAATCAGTGTATGCTTTCTTTGATTTATTTTTTTACCTTTCAAGTGTAGCAGAGTAAAGTGTTTAAATGACTTACCATACTCAGCCTACTGCCATAATCAGTTTAATATCAAATGATTAGTGTGATGGAAACATACTCATTGTCTTATAGGCCCATGTGGGCTGGGCATGAAGATGGATGCCACTATAATACAAATAAATCAAATCAAATCACACACACACACACACACACCAGGGATGACCTGCTGGCTGGCTGCCTGTCCTGCACTCTACTCATTAGGGCAGTGTAATTAGTTGTGTGGCTCTGGGGGGGGGTCTGCTACGAACACAGGAGAACTGACTGTCACTCATACACACAGACAGGAGAGAGGGAGGGAAGGAAGGGGGAGAAAGAGGGAGAGAGAGGAGGAGAACAGAAGCCTGATTACAGTGGTTATGCATCAAAGAAAAAGTAGGAGGGAGGGAGGGAGGGAGGGAGGGAGGGAGGGAGGGAGGGAGGGAGGGGGAAGAGCATTAGGCAAATCAGCAAAAGAGGAATAAAAGGATGAAAGGGAGGACGAGGGAAAATTAGACGTAAGCAAATCAACCTGAATGAGCAAGGTAATCAACTGTCTATCGTATAAGCCTTGGTCAACAACATAGGACCATGTGTTAGTGGAGAGCAGAAAGAACATGGCACACACACACACAGTGGCACACACACACACACACACACACAGTGGCACACACACACACACACACAGTGGCACACACACACACACACACAGTGGCACACACACAGTGGCACACACACAGTGGCACACACACAGTGGCACACACACACACACAGTGGCAGAAACACACACACACAGTGGCACACACACACTAGAGAAACACAGATGCACACACTCGCCCTCTCCCCAGCATCCACTTCAGATCCATTTGCTGTTTCCAGAGGGCTACATTAATAGACAAACAAATGAGCTTGAAGGTAGGTCTGCCAAGGAGGAACAACAGAGGAAAGAAGGGCGTGTGTTTGTGTGCGCGCGTTAGTGACAGAGAGCAAAAGAGAGAGAGAGAAAGCATGCATGTGTGCGCGCGTGATTTGTCAGCAACTGTGCATTTAGACAACTAAATTAAAAGGTAGGTAGGTGAATACTTATAATTTTAAGGTACTGTACATGCACTAGTATGGATGCATGTTTGCATGCATACAATTTAGGTAAGGCTGTGTGAATGTGTGTTCGCCTGAATGTATAGTGGATATAATTGGTGTGAATGTCATTTGATAGAGGTTGTGCACAGTACAATCCAGTACTGTATGTATGCAGTTTGGTTGTGTGTGTGCGTGTGCGTGTGTGACCCTTGTGGAGGTTAAAAAGGACAGTGTGACAGAGACAGAGGAGTCCTCTCCTCAAATGATGCCAGCCATGCAGGTAATAAACCTGACCCATTCCACCCAGATACAACAGGTAGTCAATTCTAACATATCCCCGGACTTCCCACAGTGACTGTCTTCTGTTCTGTCCTTTCTCAGAACAACCCCCCTTCACTAGTCATTATACTGCACACACTAATGACTACCATAATGATCCTCATACATTGGTCTTGTCCCTGAGCTCTACACACACGCATGCGCACACACACAAACACACACACTTGTGCAAACTCCCACACACTGCGCAATCACACACACGCACATGTGAAAATGCACACACATACAAACTGCGGTTTCCTCTGATCTCATCCACGGGACCTTTATCTCCATCAAAGGCCGTGCTCTCGCAGTATCGGGCTGTGTTGTCCTTGTTCACCTCTGGTTGAAAGCCCCAGCTCATTGCTTTGGAGAGAAACTGGTGAACGAGGGACTCAAACTCATCACTGTCATTTATTCTACTTCCCCCTCTTCCTGCCTTTCTCCTCTGTCCTTTTTGTTTATGGGGAAGTTCATAGATAGAGTACACCTGCATCCCTGGGTCAGAAACACACACACACACACACACACTTCTCTGCAACACATTTACATTCATAAAATCAAACGCTGGCACAAACAAGCTCATCAGAGGAAGCCAGAGCTTGTTAGCGCCAGGCTATAATACATGCATGCTTACATTCCTCTCCCTTTTTAGCATCCCGTGCATACACAAACAAACACATCCATTCCCTGAGGTGGTGGAGGGAGGCAAAGCGGGAGAGAGAGGGGGGGGTGAAAAGAGCGAGAGGAGAAAGAGATGGAACACCCACTCTTTACTGAGTAGTCATAGATCAACTTTGGTCTGATGAATCTCCTTACTAACAAACTTGCTTTCCTTTTCTTTTGTCGCCATGTCAACGGCAAATCATTGGTGTTAAACGAAGCCAATTGCTGGTGTAGAATGCGTTTTCACTGCTAGTAAGCTAGGTGAGTTCTCTCCATTTACAAAGTAAAGCTCTTTAAACTCTGTACGCATCAAATCCATTCTTAAATTATAAGGAAAATACTGGAGCACACGGTCAATATATTGGTCACGGTTTGTTGTATATCAGTTTAGGTTGTGCCTCCTGGGACTGTGACAACTACAGGGAGTGAAGACACACACACACACACACACACACACACACACACAGTCAGTCACACACCACAGGGTGTCACATTACCACTGATAGACTGGGATATTATGGTCCCTTGGGGCACTAGCCATGGGCGGCACTGACAGACAGCAGAGGTTGCCATGGAGAGAGAACCCCCCCCCCCCCCCCCCCCCCAGAGTGAGAAGTCTCTGGTTGGCTACTGGGCAGGAGTCAAAGGTATGGTGGACTAAAAACTCTCTCGCACTGGCACTCTCACACACACGTGCACACACAAAGCAGTTTAATCTAGTCACGGGAGGAGAACAAAGAACGGAGGCATTTGTAATCCCTCTCAATATCGTCAGTCCAGCCCAGTCAAGCCCAGAGAGAGCGAGATGCACACACATAAGAGACAAGTAGTTGCAGATATGCAAACACATAAACATGCTTATGAAACAAACAAACCCTGTAAACATATCAACCCACGCACACATGTGAATATGTAGGTGTGTGTGTACACACACACACACACACACACACACCTACCTGAGTGTGACCCGGCTCATCTTGGCTGTAGTGGGGATGTCAAGCCTCAATCGGTCTTTGGGTTCTCTTCTGTTGGTCAGTGCATGGCTGGCATCCTGTGTATACACACAAATGTGGAGACACACACACACACACACACACACAGTTAGCCAAGTCTACTGTTGTTATCTCAGTCACTTGCTCTCCATTAGTCCACTAACAGGGAGAACAATCAAGTAATGAATCAAACAAGATGTTCAGTTGATATCAACCACCTAGTCAAGGACCTTTAAGACAAGACAACGGCCAGAAGGACCTGGGTTCCAACCTCCTCCGTGAGTGTCCCTCTCTCCTCCGTCAACTATCGGTTCTTCTTTCTGATTTGCTCTCCTACCGTATCTCTCAGGAGAGAGAGGCTATTTTTAAGTCACACATGCTAGCGCCACAACAACAGCCTCGGGGTGAAATGTAAAGGAAAGAGGAAAATAATAAATTAAAAAACGGGGCAATCAGACTGTTGACGGAAGAAAAAAAATTTGAATGGGGAAAAAAGGCCAATACAAAAGGAGGGTCCCAATTACGTCCTTCTGCCTTGTCACTTTCATTGTGTCACCCCCCTCCTCCATTGTCTCAACCCCCTCGTAATGACACATACAGGGGGGCCTCCCACTTACCTCCCCCCTCCCCCGATCTCTACGCCCTTGGCCAGCCAGGACCCTCGGTCCAACCCCCGCTTCTCCTCCCCTTAAACACACACACACACACACACACACACACATCTCCACACCACAACGACGCACATGATGCTCCGTGCACAGATAGACAAATGGTGACCCAGTTATTAGGCCGCTAAGCGGTTATCCACAATGGGCCACATGTTACCATGTCTCCATTGTTATTGTGCATCTCCCCTCTATTCCTCCATCTCATCCATTAAGAGCTCTGCTATATTCACACGGCCCAGGGGGAAATGGACAGAGAAACAGAGAAAGAAGGGGACAGGGCGAGTGAGAGAGGAGGAGGGGGAGAGAGAGGACGACAGGCTAAGATTGGGTTTAACCCTTTACACTCGTGGGAATTGGTCTATATGTAAAAGGGGTAAATTAAAATGTTTCTTACAGAAGAAATGTGCATAAGCATGGTAGCGATTGAAAGGGGACGTGTTTGGAGAATATGGGGAAATAATTCGACCAAAGTCGAGGACGCAACAGTTCACCGGACAAGCCTGAAACCAAACATTACACTGTTGGTTTTGTGCATTTTACATTGTGTACTTTTGATAACAAAATGTGAAAATACTCTGGATACATTCAGTAACATCATAAGAATATTGTTGTAAGATTTGGGGGTAGGTGCAACATAAGACAACACATTTTGAAGGGTTTGAGAGAGAAGACTAACTGGTGTCTTCCAAGTGGCCACACACACACACCTCCAAAGTGTACACAGTTCCTAAGTTATTTCAATGCAGTTTTATGACTCAAAGAACAGTCAGCAATACGTATTATTCATTTATTTGGAGCTCTCCTCGCTGTGCCGTTGAGGAACTAGAGCAAGTACACTTGTAGTTGTTTTGTTTGGAACAGAAATCCAGCATCCTCGCATATAACACAATTACTTTTGTTGTTTCCACAATCCAAAAACAGCCCATTTTATAATCACTATCTGGGTCAGGTGGGCATCATTTGAAAGTTTGTTCTATTTGCCAACATGATACGTTTAAAAAAACTACCATCTTACAGTGTTAGGATTTCACAAGGCAATTCAGAGAAACAGATCGTTATTTGAGTGCATTCAGGTGAGTGAATTCTCACAACAATAGACTAACACTGGTTCGTTCTGTTCAGATCAAACCAGGGTATGACGGCATGTCATCTTGTAACTGTACATCAAACATTGTGATCATAAACGTTGACACATGAGTTTTCTGAAACGGCAATGTGAAATGCACATTTGGACTGTTTGGCTTGCTTGTATGACATCAAAGCGGTATATTTATTATAATTCTCAAGGTCTCATCTTTCGAAACACATCGAGTTCTCTTCAATTACAGCATTGCCCTCACTCAGACAACAAAACATTAGCAAAAGTTGCCCAATTAGCGGGAAGGATGTGGGCAACTTCTTGTTGCTTGCGGTACTCAAATTCAGAACCATTGACCAACATATCCAACTGCGTTATTAATTATCTCCCATGATTAGTATCGAATACATTCTAATGAAAACGCACTGAGGCTTGAATTTAATCAAAGTTAAAAATATAATAGTATGCTGCTGTGTTTTTTTTATTTTCGTGTGACTGTTTTTTTTCCCTCAGGAGGCATTAAGTCGGGCCTACGAACTGTTAGCTTGTTAGCACAGGCCTGCTAACCGTCTGAACCACCGCGTCCCAATCACTCTCTGACCCCATTTACTTTCTATCTCTTTTTGATTTTTAATTTGTTTATACCTTCCGGAAACCTGCCTCACCCAATGTGATACGGAATCGCTATTACTTTTACTCTTATTTTTATTTTTATGACACACTCAAGAACCTCCAGACGCTAACCAGCTAACTAGCTACAAGCTAGTTAGTCATTGTTCGTTTTAAAAAAAAAACCTGGATAACACTCGCCAGCCCAGCCCCCCTGCCCATCCACCGCTGCCCCCTGGACACTGATCTCTTGGCTACATAGCTGACGCACGCTGGACTGTCCATTAATCACGGTACTCCTTTCTGCTTGTTTGTCTTACCTGTCGGCCCCGTTGCCTAGTCAACGCCATTTTACCTGCTGTTTGTTGTGCTAGCGGATTAGCCTCGCCTACTGTTTTTAGCTAGCTTTCCAAATTCAACACCTGTGATTACTGTATGCCTCGCTGTATGTCTCTCTCAGATGTCAATATGCCTTGTATACTGTTGTTCAGGTTAGTTATAATTGTTTTAGTTCACAATGGAGCCCCTAGACCCACTCTGCATACCCCTGTTACCTCCTTTGTCCCACCTCCCACACATGCGGTGACCTCACCCATTACAACCAGCATGTCCAGAGATACAACCGGTCTCATCATCACCCAGTGCCTGGGCTTACCTCCGCTGTACCCGCACCCCACCATACCCCTGTCTGCGCATTATGCCCTGAATATATTCTACCATGCCCAGAAACCTGCTCCTCTTATCCTCTGCCCCCAACGCTCTAGGCGACCAGTTTTGATAGCCTTTAGCCGCACCCTCATACTACTCCTTCTCTGTTCCGCGGGTGATGTGGAGGTAAACCCAGGCCCTGCATGTCCCCAGGTACCCTCATTTGTTGACTTCTGTGATCGAAAAGCCTTGGTTTTATGCATGTCAACATCAGAAGCCTCCTCCCTAAGTTTGTTTTACTCACTGCTTTAGCACACTCTGCTAACCCTGATGTCCTTGCCGTGTCTGAATCCTGGCTCAGGAAGGCCACCAAAAATTCAGAGATTTCCATACCCAACTATAACATCTTCCGTCAAGATAGAACTACCAAAGGGGGCGGAGTTGCAGTCTACTGCAGAGATAGCCTGCAAAGTAATGTCATACTTTCCAGGTCCATACCCAAACAGTTCGAACTACTAATTTTGAAAATTACCCTCTCCAGAAATAAGTCTCTCACTGTTGCCGCCTGCTACCGGCCACCCTCAGCTCCCAGCTGTGCCCTGGACACCATTTGTGAATTGATCGCCCCCATCTAGCTTCAGAGTTTGTTCTGTTAGGTGACCTAAACTGGGATATGCTTAACACCCCGGCAGTCCTACAATGTAAGCTAGATGCCCTCAATCTCACTCAAATCATCAAGGAACCCACCAGGTACAACCCTAACTCTGTAAACAAGGGCACCCTCATAGACGTCATCCTGACCAACTGGCCCTCCAAATACACCTCCGCTGTCTTCAACCAGGATCTCAGCGATCACTGCCTCATTGCCTGTATCCGCCACGGAGCCGCAGTCAAAGGACCACCCCTCATCACTGTCAAACGCTCCCTAAAACACTTCTGTGAGCAGGCCTTTCTAATCGACCTGGCCCGGGTATCCTGGAAGGACATTGACCTCATCCCGTCAGTTGAGGATGCCTGGTCATTCTTTAAAAGTAACTTCCTCACCATTTTAGATAAGCATGCTCCGTTCAAAAAATGCAGAACCAAGAACAGATACAGCCCTTGGTTCACTCCAGATCTGACTGCTCTCGACCAGCACAAAAACATCCTGTGGCGGACTGCAATAGCATCGAATAGCCCCCGTGATATGCAACTGTTCAGGGAAGTCAGGAACCAATACACGCAGTCAGTCAGGAAAGCTAAGGCCAGCTTCTTCAGGCAGAAGTTTGCATCCTGTAGCTCCAACTCCAAAAAGTTCTGGGACACTGTGAAGTCCATGGAGAACAAGAGCACCTCCTCCCAGCTGCCCACTGCACTGAGGCTAGGTAACACGGTCTCCACCGATAAATCCACGATTATCGAAAGCTTCAATAAGCACTTCTCAACGGCTGGCCATGCCTTCCGCCTGGCTACTCCAACCTCGGCCAACAGCTCCGCCCCCCCCGCAGCTCCTCGCCCAAGCCTCTCCAGGTTCTCCTTTACCCAAATCCAGATAGCAGATGTTCTGAAAGAGCTGCAAAACCTAGACCCGTACAAATCAGCTGGGCTTGACAATCTGGACCCTCTATCTGGACCCTCTATCTGCCGCCATTGTCGCAACCCCTATTACCAGCCTGTTCAACCTCTCTTTCATATCGTCTGAGATCCCCAAGGATTGGAAAGCTGCCGCAGTCATCCCCCTCTTCAAAGGGGGAGACACCCTGGACCCAAACTGCTATAGACCTATATCCATCCTGCCCTGCCTATCTAAGGTCTTCGAAAGCCAAGTCAACAAACAGGTCACTGACCATCTCGAATCCCACCGTACCTTCTCCGCTGTGCAATCTGGTTTCCGAGCCGGTCACGGGTGCACCTCAGCCACGCTCAAGGTACTAAACGATATCATAACCGCCATCGATAAAAGACAGTACTGTGCAGCCGTCTTCATCTACCTCGCCAAGGCTTTCGACTCTGTCAATCACCATATTCTGATCGGCAGACTCAATAGCCTCGGTTTCTCGGATGACTGCCTTACCTGGTTCACCAATTACTTTGCAGACAGAGTTCAGTGTGTCAAATCGGAGGGCATGCTGTCCGGTCCTCTGGCAGTCTCTATGGGGGTGCCACAGGGTTCAATTCTCGGGCCGACTCTTTTCTCTGTATATATCAATGATGTTGCTCTTGCTGCGGGCGATTCCCTGATCCACCTCTACGCAGACGACACCATTCTATATACTTTCGGCCCGTCATTGGACACTGTGCTATCTAACCTCCAAACGAGCTTCAATGCCATACAGCACTCCTTCCGTGGCCTCCAACTGCTCTTAAACGCGAGTAAAACCAAATGCATGCTTTTCAACCGATCGCTGCCTGCACCCGCATGCCCGACTAGCATCACCACCCTGGATGGTTCCGACCTTGAATATGTGGACATCTATAAGTACCTAGGCGTCTGGCTAGACTGCAAACTCTCCTTCCAGACTCACATCAAACATCTCCAATCGAAAATCAAATCAAGAGTCGGCTTTCTATTCCGCAACAAAGCCTCCTTCACTCACGCCGCCAAGCTTACCCTAGTAAAACTGACTATCCTACCGATCCTCGATTTCGGCGATGTCATCTACAAAATGGCTTCCAACACTCTACTCAGCAAACTGGATGCAGTCTATCATAGTGCCATCCGTTTTGTCACCAAAGCACCTTATACCACCCACCACTGCGACTTGTATGCTCTAGTCGGCTGGCCCTCGCTACATATTCGTCGCCAGACCCACTGGCTCCAGGTCATCTACAAGTCCATGCTAGGTAAAGCTCCGCCTTATCTCAGTTCACTGGTCACGATGGCAACACCCATCCGTAGCACACGCTCCAGCAGGTGTATCTCACTGATCATCCCTAAAGCCAACACCTCATTTGGCCGCCTTTCGTTCCAGTACTCTGCTGCCTGTGACTGGAACGAACCGCAAAAATCGCTGAAGTTGGAGACTTTTATCTCCCTCACCAACTTCAAACATCAGCTATCCGAGCAGCTAACCGATCGCTGCAGCTGTACATAGTCTATTGGTAAATAGCCCACCCATTTTCACCTACCTCATTCCCATACTGTTTTTATACTGTTTTTTTATTTATTTATTTACTTTTCTGCTCTTTTGCACACCAATATCTCTACCTGTACATGACCATCTGATCATTTATCACCCCAGTGTTAATCTGCAAAATTGTATTATTCGCCTACCTCCTCATGCCTTTTGCACACATTGTATATAGACTGCCCATTTTTTTTCTTTCTACTATGTTATTGACTTGTTAATTGTTTATTCCATGTGTAACTCTGTGTTGTCTGTTCACACTGCTATGCTTTATCTTGGCCAGGTCGCAGTTGCAAATGAGAACTTGTTCTCAACTAGCCTACCTGGTTAAATAAAGGTGAAATAAAAAAAATAAAAAAAGTATTCTGTGGTCAAATACATGCCAACGTACATGACAAATGAGGTGTGTGTGTGTGTTTGTGTGGTTGTTGTCATGCGCATGAGACATGAGGTGTGAGTGTGTTCTCTCTGGGAACACTACTGTGATCTGCTACACGTCAGATGTGGTGAGAAATGGTGTTTGTGGGGCTGGGTGTACTTTCCTGTGACCCTTGACCCCTGTCATATCCATCACAGACTTGCTCCTTACTCACAGCTGAGGCATTACCCCTCTAGGGAAGGGGTCAGGACACACACACACACACACACACACAAACTGACGTGACCTCCTCTGTACAGTTCTCACTCAACATTACAGGGTATGAGCAGTAAAACCAAACCGGACGCCATTTAAATCTTTCACTACATTCACGCTCTTTGCTCCCCTTCTTTACATGCAGGGTAAAACATGTCAGCTTTAGTGTTTGGAGGTGAAATATGGCCTACGTCCCAATACAGTGCTTATAGAAAGTCTACACCCCCTGGAACTTTTTTCACATTTTGCTGCTTTAAAATGTCATCTGAAAAGGGATTCAATGACATTGTTTTCCTATAGATCTATACAACTTACTCCACATTTTCAAAGTGAAAGAAAGTTGTAGAAAATGTTCCAAATTAAGAGAGAACCTAAAAACTGAAATATCAGAATAGTCTCCACCCCCCAGAATTGAACTCCCCCCACTGTTGTGTTGTATTGGATTTGATCCAACCTTGTAGTTATTAATTTAGGTCAAAAAGCTAATTTATTTCCTTTGTTGTCGTGAAGATTTACATAACAGCCTTGTTGCAAACAGAATGGATTATTTGGAGTGGATTTTTTTACTTTTTAAAACTTTTGTCACTATTTGTCTGTCTGGCTCTGCCTGTCATACAGGCCAGTAAAATGGAATTAATGCAATGTTGTTGATCCCTTTGTGTTTTCAAGTATTGTGGTGGTGGCATCATGTTATGTGTATAATTGTCACCGGCAGGGACTGGGGAGTTTGTTAAGATCAAAAATAAATACGAAAGGATCAAAGACCAGATAAAAAAAGTGTTGTTTTTTTTATTTACAATTATACACATTTTTATATGCAAAAGACACACCAGAATGACCTTCCAAGAGGTGCTGAGTGTTCCTGAGTGGTCTAGACTCAGTCCTGACTTAAATCTGCTTAAAAATCAGAGACATGATTTGAATATTGCTGTCCATTAATGATTCCCAATCAAATTGAATAAGATTGAGCAATTTTGACAAAAACAATGGATATATGTTGCCCTAAGAGTAAAGTTGGTAGTGTCTTATTCCAAATGATTCACAGCTGAAATGGCTGCAACAAAGGTTCTTCAACCTTTATAATAACTGGGGGGGGGGGGGGGGTTCTAACAGCTGCTCCACTGAGAGCACCCTGACCGGTTGCATCAACGCCTAGTATGGCAACTGCTCGCCATCTAACCGTAAGGCGCTACAGAGGGAAGTGCGAACGGCCCAGTACATCACTGGGGCCAAGGTTCCTTCCATCCAGAACCTATATACTCGGTGGTATCAGAGACTCCAGTCACCCATGTTATAGACTGTTTTCTCTGCTACCACACGGCAAGTGGTGCCGGAGTGCCAAGTCTAGGACCAAAAGGCTCCTAAACAGCTTCTACCCCAAGTCATTAGACTGCTGAACAATTCATAAAAATTGCACACTCCGCACACTTTGATACCGCAATCTGTGCATCGTCCCAGAACGTCACCGTTGCAGAAACATCTACTGTATTACGGGACGAACTGGGATGTTTATCGCTGCACTGACCTTAATTACACAATCTTACTTTCACCATCCCCTCTTCAGAAAGAGAGGAGAGAAGGAAGGAAGGAAGGAAGGAAGGAAGGAAGGGAGGGAGGGGAGGGAGGGAGAAACTCAATTGCATACTCCTCGCTTCCTCAAAACCCATTGGAGGAGAAGGTCAGATGGGGGGAACCTCTGGATTTCACATCTAATGAGTTTTGAGAAGGAGATATGACGTGAGGAGTATGCAATAGAGATCTTCCCAAGGAAAGAGAGTGAAGGAGAAGACGGGTGGGAGGGAAGGAAGGAGAGAGGGAGAGAGAGAGAGCTGGATCAAAAGGAGGGAAGCCAAGGATGCAGTAGATGAGTATGGATGAGATGGTAGTGCATCGATCCTTGGGGGAAAAAAAGAGTCCGTCCCAAATGGCACCCTATTCCCTACATAGCGCACTACTTTTGACAAGGTCCCCCATAGGGCTCTGGCCAGAAGATGTGCACCATAGGAAATATGGTGCCATTTGGACTGCAGCCTCAATATGGTTTAGGAGCATGACAGTAAGGGAGGTAGGGTTGCCACCAGATACAAGCTATTCCAACTGGTAAGGGCGATACGGGTATCACTTTTATTGATATCTACATACTGTACCACATTGGTGTGAATCACACTGCTGCCCTCTATTAGCTATTTGTGCTTTACAGATCTTGATTGCTGTGGATGGCTGTTCACAAATGTTTGTGTATTTTAACCCAATCATGGTTGAATTTAAAAGTTTAAGCTGCCTATCAATCGCAGTTTTTGCGACCAGTGGACAGCCAGTGAAAAATGTTTCTATTGCAACAGCTGCATGGTGCGGATCCCAGCTGATGGAATACATGTCAGAGGGAGTTCCTCCCTTCTAAACTATCAAGTTGGTTGTTGATCATTGCTAGACAACCATTTAGGCCTTGCCATAGAATTTCATGCCAATTTAAGTCAAAACTGTAACTTGGCCACTTAGGAACATTTAATGTATTATTGGTAAGCAACTTAAGGGTACATTTGGCATTGTGTTTCAGGTTGTCCTGCTGAAAGGTGATTTTGTCTCCCAGTCTCTGTTGGAAAGTAGACTGAACCAGTTTTTCCTCTACGATTGTGCCTGTGCTTAGCTCTATTCCCTAGTTTTTTTTTGTAAAAGAAACTCCCTAGTCCTTGCTGACGACAAGCATACCCATAACATGATGCAGCCATTCATTTATTCGCCACATTTTACCTTACTGCCATATTGCAAACAGGATATATGTTTTGGAATATTTCTATTTTGTACAGGCTTCCATCTTTTCACTCATTTAGGATTTACTCCACAATACTAACCGATCACAGCCATTAACCTCTTCCTTCTACCCTCTACTTTTTTGAACATTCTGTTAAAAATCGCGCAACATTTCAGCGCCCTGCTACTCATGCCAGGAATATAGTATATGCATTTGCTTAGTCTGTGTGGATAGAAAACACTCAGACGTTTATAAAACTGGTTAAATCACTGCTGTGGCTTTACCAGAACGGCATTTACATCGAAAAGCACAGGAAAAACTGATCACTGAAAATGGGAAAATATATCCATGCGCTACTTGAACCCATTGATAAAGGTGAACCACAATTAATTGACTGAGGTTGCAGTACCTACAGCTTCCACACGGTGTCTAGAGTCTTGTCATTTCCCTTCGAGTTTTTTCTTGGTCAAACACATGCAGGGCACCGTATCTCCTTAGGTCTAGGACCGGATATTTTCGTTGAGTTTCTAGCCGGACATTTTTCCAGACGGACAGCTAATGATCTTTACATCGCCTCCTGATGAATTTTATCGCTTATTAACGTTTACTAATACCTAAAGTTGCATTACAAACGTATTTCGAAGTGTTTTGTTAAAGTTTATCGTCGACTTTTTGAATTTTAAAAAATGACGTTACGTTTTGAAAACGCTGTTTTTTTCGTTTATCACACAGTCTACATATAACGATATCTTGGCTTTATATGGACCGATTTAATCGAAATAAAGACCCAATAGTGTTTATGGGACATCTAGGAGTGCCAACAAAGAAGATGGTGAAAGGTAAGGACTGTTTTCTATTTTATTGTGCGGTTTGTGTAACGCCGAAATGCTAATGGCTTTTGTGTTGTAGTGTATTGGTGCATGCTATCAGATAATAGCTTCTCATGCTTTCGCCGAAAAGCATTTTAAAAATCTGACTGGTTGCCTGGATTCACAACGAGTGTAGCTTTAATTCGATACCCTGCATGTGTATTTTAATGAACGTTTGAGTTTTAACTAATACTATTAGCATTTAGCGTAGCGCATTTGCATTTCCAGAGCTCTAGTTGGGACGCAAGCGTCTCAGGTAGAAGCAAGAGGTTAAACTAAAAAAGTCACCATTGGCATGCATAATGATGAAATCCCTGAGTGGTTTCCTTCCTCTCCGTCAACTGAGTTAGGAAGGTCACCTGTAACTTTTGGTGTATTGATACACCATCCAAAGTGTAATTAATAACTTCACCATGCTCAAAAGGATATCGAATGTCTACTTTATTTGACCCATCTACCAATAGGTAGGTGCCCTTCTTTGTGAGGCATTGGAAAACCTCCCTGGTCTTTGTGGTTGAATCTGTGTTTGAAATTCACTGCTCGACTGAGGGACCTTTCAGATAATTGTATGTGTGGGGTACAGAGATGGGGTAGTCAAATCTAAAATCATGTTAAAACACTATTATTGCACACAGTGAGTCCATACAACTCACTACGTGACTTGTTAAGCAAATCTTTACTTCTGCATTTATTCAACATAATTCCACGTTTACATGATGAGATATTGTGTGTAGACCAGTGACACAAAATGTCAATTTAATCCATTTTAAATTCAGGCTGTAACAAAGCATGTGGGAAAAGTCAAGGGGTGTGAATACTTTCTCAAGGCAATGTCCTTTTGGGGTTATTGAAGATCAAGGGGTATTAAATGAATTGCAATGACTGGAATTCTGATAGACTTTGGTTTTTAATGTAAAGATATAGTTCAATCCTATTATTATCTATAGTTAAAAGCAATGGGTTAGAAGAAGCCTACATAACCAACCCATAACGTAAAATGCAACATCAATTTATGGCCAGCTATCTAACCCTAAACATTGATTTACCTTGCAATAGATCTGGTTTAATTGGTAATATTCAATTTTGTCTTCTTCTAATGCCTCTTAAGGGGAGAAGTAATCTACAAGTAACTGAAAATAGTAATATCCCGTTACTGAGATTGGGTCATCCAAAAGTTACAGTACCGATTACAATTTTGGATGGGTAACTAGTAACTAACTGATTACATTTAGAAAGTAACCTACCCAACCCTGCACACATGAGCCAAAACACTCTGGCCCCACTCAACCTGTCTCTCCAAAACCACCGCTGAAGAGAAAAGACAGTGGAGGGCTTCCTTAACAGTTCCCCATTTTCAAAAGGAGAGAGTTCTTGAAACGCTGAACCCTTTCAAACTCCTGCCTCGGGGTCTGGGTCTGTATTTGGGGGGAGCAGGGGGGGGGCAGTCCCTCTCTCCCATCCATCAGAAAGAGAGAGTGACTCAAATATTATGCAAAAACCCCATCCCATCATGCAAGGAGCCAGGAGAAGGACAGACAAATAAAATATGATTTGATTTTGAGAGGGGGCAGCATCCCTTTCTCTCCCTCTCTATCTCTCTATCCATGATTGTGTCCCAATTATCTCTTCTTCATCCCAAAGTGTTCTCTTGTTCACATCCCTTCACTGATTTGAAAGGAAATGACCGGTATAAGAAAGCCCATGCCTCCACCAGTCCAATGCTGTTATTACTATTGGTACGCAACGTATAGGTTTTACAGGGCAGAGGCCAGTTACACATGTACCTTCATTTACACCAATGTAAAATGTGTGGGGAAAAAAACATTGGGAAGCACTGTCTCAGAGGAAAATGGGCATAAATAAATAAAAATCACACAAGCCACGTCCCATGATCACACAGAGACATATTTTATGAGTGTGCTGTGAGACCAAAGACAAAAATAACTCTGTGGTTGGGGGGGGGCTTGGTGGTGAGGTCTCACAGAGGGCCGCAGGTGCTGCTAGCCTTGAGGATTAAAAACAACCTCAGAGAGAGGAAATTACTGAGACCACAGGGCTGCTCGGAGGAAAGGAGGTCGGGAGGGAGAAAAGGATGGGCAGAATGAGCTAGAGGGCGCAAGGAGGAGGGAGAGGGTGTGCTAGAGAAGGAGAGCCAAAAAGGAGGGAGGGAGAAGGGCGGGGGGGGCATGGAGGAGTTACAGGTAGCAATAGCCTGCAGACTAGGAGGAGAGGATGTGAATACAATAGGTGATACAGGGAGCGTTCCCAAACAGGGGAAGAGAGGGTGACGGGTAAAGACAATGGAGAGACACAGACGTTTCAAGCCAGACAGATCATACTTCCATGCCCCGGTCACGGACTGTTTGGGAGGCTGAGGGAACAATTGTGTGTGTGTGTGTGTGTGTATATGCGCTCGGCAGAGCCTCTTATAAGGAGTGACTGTAGGAGGCTGCTTTCTGAAGAGGGGACAGGTGTGAGGTAAAGATAGGGGTAAGAGTACAACTGCATGTCCTCCAACGCAGGGACAGGGCAACATTGTGATTTGTCTGGGTTACAGGACGTCAGTTGTCAGGTGGTGGAAACATAGTCAAGTCTCAAACAGAGAGAATAAATAAACTAACCTCTAGACCAGGAGTGTTCAAATCCACTGTGGCAGGAAGATAAAGAAATCTACCAGCCACTCAGATTTTTTACCAGCCAAAATACTGTTTTTGGCATAATTAAATACAAAAAAAAAAGAAAGAAAAAAGAGATGAATGGTTACCAATATTTTTAAAACAAGAAGTGAATTAATAGTTCAAAATGTGGTATATTGCTCAATTTAATTTAATATTCTTGTAACCTGAGTTTTTTAACCAAAATATCACAGAGGAAAAAATGTTCAGCTGACCCTTTAAGGTTAGTTTGGTAAGAGTCATCACTTGTGCCTGTGAGAATCTCACTAGTAGAGGCTGAACACGTCTCTTTTTGCGAGCAGTGGAAACAAATCAAAACATTGAAAAACAACCATGTGAACAAAACAAAAGTAAATTGCCAAGAAACGCGAGGACAAAGTCTCACTTTAGAGTAAATTAGACCAGCTTTTATGCCTGTGCGCATTGCTTCGAAAACCAACTTTCAGCACTTCACTCACAGGCAGTATTGCTGTGCGAGGTGGGATAGCTATAACGGCAGGAGTCAGATTTCTTTGTGCATTACTAGATATTAAACAAAACGGTAGAAATTAATTCCTAAATTAAATTCTAGGCCCTGCAGGAGGTCCAAATTACTGCTGGTTTCGGTTGTACCTGATAATTAATTGCACCCACCTGGTTTCCCAGGTCTAAATCAGACCCCAACCAGTCCCTTTTTTTCTCCTTCAAATCAGTGGAACCGTCTTTGAGGTACAGATTTGAATTTATGGCCACTAGACTCCAACCACATCTCTGGACACAAACGGACTCATTGACTTTTTTGTTGTTTGTCTTTGTGTTACATTTTCTAGACTTGCTGTATTTCACTCAGCTGAGCACAGGTTGCACTTTAAGACGAAGTCTTTCTCACCGTTTCGGCTGGTCTGGCATTGAGGTCATCAGGGGGAGGCGCCACAATTTCCAGTGGCGGAGCCAGGGCAGAGTCACTGCTGCTCCTCACCAGTAGAGGGGTGTCTGGAAAAGACAGACAGAGAGGAGGTGAATGTTTCCCATCAATGCAAATGTGAGCCTCATGCAGTAGCACACTGATTGCGTTTGTGTAAACCAATCTACGCCTGGTATTAAGTTAGGCACTGTTTTCCCAATTAAAGCTCCAACAACACAAATCCCCTGTAAATCTACCTAAGATTTCAAATCGTCCAGATACCTGGTGACTGTCTGAAATCGTAGCGTGAGTTTTCAAAGAGTCCTAGAGGAGCATTCGTGGTGCCCGAGTAGCTTTTTGACAAGAGGATGAAATAAGTACTGGAGGGACAGAGGGCAGGAGGGAGGGAGGGAGGGAGGGAGAGCCCCCCATCCCTCCTTAAATGGAAAGTCCATCCCACCCATGCCTTGCAATCTAGCCCACTCCCCCTTACGCAATCAAGACAATTACACCACATGAAAACGGCTTGGGGTACCAGAGAGGTACACTGACCTACAGGGGAGGAATAACGTTTTATTAATGACTCGGCCCGGGCCGAGACTGTACAGGTAAACTCCCAAATGGCACCCTATTCCCTATATAGTACACTACTATACAGGGCACAGGGTTGGCCCTGGTCATAAGTAGTGCCCTACATAGGGAATAGGGTGCCATCATGTGAAATCACATCTAAGAGCTTGTAGGGGCAGCTGAGCTTTTTATACAACTGTAACCTAAAGAGGGTTGGTTCGAAAAAAGTTCATGGGAGAAGTGTTACGGCACTGTATCGGCCAGTCCCACTTGGCTCCTTAGACCTTGCTACGTTTGGGCCATGATGGAAGCTCCGTCCCGGTGGTAGCGGCTGTCCTCTACAGAGGATGTCTGACCACCCGGGCTGCTGACCACGTTGACCCACCCGGGCTGCTGACCACGTCAGGAAAGCAAGTCACGCTCAACCATACTGGCTGTCTGACAGAGGGCAGACAACCTCAGACCAGACCTACCAGGAGGTGCTCTCTACTCGAGTAAACACACACACACACACACACACAGAAGTAAAGGAATCCAGAAATACATCCACCTCAACGACCACTTTCCAAACCCCTACAGTGCCATGCTCCTATAATAGGTCTACCATCTGGAAGCCCATTTTTCCAAGGATGTACATAGAAACAGACACCTTAGAATAGTGTCCCCAATGTTTAACCCAACACTGCTGCTGTTATGGGATGATGGATTGTCTGTCTTTGGTAAAGCTCTGTGTTTAATCCTCTCTATGTCACTTGGATCTGTGTCCCATTTGTCTCACTGTCACAGCCTTTGTCTGTTACTCTGTACATGTGTCTGTGTGTGTGTGTGTGTGTGTGTGTGTGTGTGTGTGTGTTCTCTCTCTCTCAATTACTCTAGGTTCCATGACTGATACTTAAATGAACTAAACATTATATATATGTTTTTAAATACTTCAGAATGTCTCAAAGTGTCTCATGACATCTAGACGCTGAGACCAGGCAACAACTCTAGGTACACCCCAAACCCAGAATTCCATTTGTACACTTAGGGTAGATTTAAAAAGGGTTCTGTATATAGAAGCAGTATCCTAGTAAAACCTTAATGGATGGGCTGTACAACCAATATTGGCCCAGTCTCTCTTACTGGTGGACCTACCTGCATGACATCTCAATATGATTTAAACACAAACTAAAACACATATGAATTAACACTTTACGTTCACACACACACGTAAGTAAGAGCACAGATACACACAGCTGGATATTTTTTATTATTATTTAATTTAACCAGGAAAGTCAGTTTTAAGAACAAATTCTTATTACAATAACAGCCTACCCCGGCCAAACGCTAACCCGGACATCACTGGGCCAATTGTGCGCACCCCCTATGGGACTCCCAATCACGGCCGGTTGCGATACAGCCTGGAATCGAACCAGGGTCTGTAGTGACGCCTCTAGCACGGAGATGCAGTGCCTTAGAATAGTACACAACACAGAACAGAACATCCAGGTTAAGGTTCAGAGGCCCAAGCTCGCGAACAAGAATGTTCCAAGTTCAGACAGAGGGGGGAATCAGATCGCTAGGAGTCATACTTTTCATTTATATTTTCATTTGTTGCACTACTAGCACTGCCTGTTGATGTTAAGGTGCTAGCTATAATAGCTGGATGATATTAACATATTCGGTTTTTATTTGATTTCATCTGGGCGCTTACGTCACCTACTAACACCCTGGTACTACCCGTAGCTCCCGTTCTCCTCAGTCCGTGAAAACACAAAGAGAAATGTATGCGTCGCTGATTACTCCTGTGTCGAAGTCCATCATATTAAATTAAGCACACAAATACATGGAGATGTGAGAGAGGATAAGCGTTTTACTTTTCTTCATGCTCCTCTATAAAACAACTTGTCAGATGGTGATTTGAAGAATGATGTGTTCCTAAACTGACTTTTCATAATACCATTGCCAGTATGGTTATATTGTCTAAGAATTACTATTATACAGTCTTTGTATTGAAATTTGCTCATTATTTTATTCTATACATTATTGCTTTAGCTATAAAATGTGATTGTGTGGGTCCATGAAAACAGAAAGAACAACTTGTCGGATGGTGCATTGAATACTGATGTGTTCCTAAACGGACTTTTCATAATACCATTTGCAGATCGACATAAAATGCCAAAAAGACAGCCATGGTGTCGCTCTTCATTTCTTGGTTCTGCTGCGGTGCATATAAAAGACTGGTACAATGAGGCCAATGGTGATTTTAAAACAGTTAAGAGTTTAATGGTTGTGAGAGGAGAAAACAGAGGACGGATCAACAACATTCAGGTTAACATAATGGAGTAACTTCAATGGCAGACTGAAAAGAAGAGAGCCTGTTCAGAATACAAATATTCCAAACAAGGCACTTAAGTAACACATCACTGAGTACCACTCCTCATATTTTCAAGCATGTGGTGGCTGCATCATGTTATGGGTTTGGTTGTCATCAGCAAGGGCTGTTTTTTTGGGGGGGGGGTAAAAAGAAACGGAATACTGGGAGATTAATTCTAATTTCAGCAGGACATTAACCTAATACACAAGGCCAGAACTGGAGTTGCTTACCAAGACGACATTGAATGTTCATGAGTGGCCGAGTTACAGTTGGACTCATATTGGCTTGAAAATCTATGGTAAGACTTGAAAATGGCTGTCTTGCAAAGATCAACAATCAACTTGACAGAGTTTGATGAACATTAAAAAGAATAATGGGTAAATATTGTACAATCCAGGCAAAGCTCTTAAGAGACTTATCCATAAAGACAAACAGCTGAGATCGTCGGCAAAGGCGCTTCTACAAAGTATTGACTCAGGGGTGTGAATACTTATGTAAACAGGGTTATTTCTGTATTTCATTTTCAATAAATTGGCAAAAAAACATGTTTTCACATTGTCGTTATGGGGTATAACGTGTAGATGGGTGAGTAAAAAAAACAACTGTTGAATTCTGAATTCAGGCTGTAACACAACATGTGAATTAAGTCCAGGGGTATGAATTCTTTCTGAAGGCACAGTATCATAATCGGCAAGTAAGGATCATGATAACATCGTATCAAGAGGTCCCTGGCAATTGCCAGACTTACCAAATACCAGCTCAGTCATGAAAAGTACCAATGCTTTGGTTATGTGAAGAGGCTGAGTACACATAATTAGGGCCCGAGTTTTTCCTCACCTGACTTGACCAGGAAAAACTCTGATCACCAAGGTAGAGGTTAACTACAGATCAGTTAAATGTCTCTCTTCAATGCTCCCACTTTAAGAGGCAAATCCTAAACACACACTTTTAAGTAGAACTTTCAGAGGTCCCGCCCAACACAGATAAACGTCGTCGACCTCTGACCCTAGGCGCAGACGTGCATGGGAGATCATGGCCCAGAAGAGGAGGGCAGTAGATTGTTCAGTCTTCTCTGTCTTTCTCACAATGTTTAGTAATAAATAATGATAATCCATTGAGGAGTATGTATCCTAAATAGACAGCTAATTCAGTTTGCAATCTGAAAAATAATATCGGAAATAAAACTCGCTCTTCAAAATGGCTAAACTAGGGGACAGCCTCAAATGAAATAACCATTCCCATTTGGCTGCATGCAGTCGTGTGTGTGTGTGTGTGTGTGTGTGTGTGTGTGTGTGTGTGCCCAGAGTGATCTTGTCTCGTCAGATCAATAGAATCCTCCTGCCCAGGGTGCTCGTGGGACGCAGTGATAAGGACCGTCTTCCCCTCTCGCCGACAGGAGTATGTGTGTGTGTGTCGACGGGAGTGTGCAGACACCAGTGTGTGCTCAGTGCAGTACAGCGATCGATGCAGGTCTAATCATCCAACTGGGGCTCTGGTGGGGCTCAATCACACTGTTAAAACAACCAAGTTCCAATCCTGTCCTCTACCTGCTCGACACCGCTATAGCACATCCACACACAGCTGTCAAATTGTACCATTAAAAACAACACCCAGTGTAATGACTGGGGCCGGGCGGATTTCCTCACCACAGAGCCTAGCGAAGGAACTACTGCTGTCTGCCGCTATCTTGCTTTCCAATCAAGGTACATGAATTGAGGAGCAAACTGAAGTGAAAAACATACTCACCATTGGAAAAAAACTATGACCAGATAAAAAAACTCCACTCAGGCACATAAGAAGGACATCATGACCGATCATAACACAAGGACGCTGAACAAAACGCAACATGTAAAGTGTTGGTCCCATGTTTCATGAGCTGAAACAAAAGACCCCAGAAATGTTTCCATATGCACAAAAAGCTTATTACTCTCAAATTCTGGGCACAAATGTGTTTACATCCCTGTTAGTGAGCATTTCTCCTTTGCCAAGATAATCCATCCACCTAACAGGAGTGGCATATCAAGAAGCTGATTAAACAGCATGATCATTACACAGGGGCACCTTGAACTGGGGGACAATAAAAGGCCACTCTAAAATGTGCAGTTTTGTCACACAGCACAATGCCACATATGTCTCATGTTTTGAAGGAGCGTGACGCCGGGAGGGCTGTCGTTCTACAGGCTCCTAATCAACTGTGCCATTTTCTTCTTTTTTTTTGCATGGTTTGTAAGTCATTTTGTACATAATGTTGCTGCTACCGGCTCTTATGACTGAAAAAAAGCATCTGGACATCAGAACAGCGATTACTCACCTCGAACTGGACGGTTTTTCTTTAAATGAATGAGTCAGGACAACAACCTCTTGCTCAATGTGAGCAAGACAAAGGAGCTGATCGTAGACTATAGGAAAAGGAGGGCCAAACAGGCCCCTCATTAACATCGACGGGACTGAAGTGGAGCAGGTTGAGAGCTTCAAGTTCCTTGGTGTCCACATCACCAACAAACTATTATTGTCCAAACACACCAAGACAGTCATGAAGAGGGCACAACAAACCCCCCCTCAGGAGACTGAAAAAATTTGGCATGGGTCCCCAGACCCTCAAAAGGTTCTACAGCTGCACCATCCAGAGAATCCTGACCAGTTGCAGCACTGCCTGGTATGGCAACTGCTCAGCATCTAACTGTAAGGCACTACAGAGGGTAGTGCGTATGGCACAGTACATCACTGGGGGCCAAGCTTCATGCAATCCAGGACCTATATACTAGGCGGTCTCAGAGAAAGGCCCCCCAAAAAATTGTCCAAGGCTCCAGTCACCCAAGTCATAGACTGTCCTCTCTGCTACCGCATGGCAAGAGGTGCGTCAAGTCTAGGACCAAAAGGCTCCTTAACATCTTCTACCCCCAAGCCATAAGACTGCTGAACAACTAATCAAATGGCCACCCGGACTATTGACATTGACCCTCCCACCCCTTTGTTTTTACACTGCTGCTACTCGCTGTTTATTATCTATGCATAGTCACTTTACAAATGACCTCGACTAACCTGTACCCCAGGAATTGACTCGGTGCCGGCACCCCCTGTCCATAGCCTCGTTATTGTTATGAACATTTATTGTGTTACCTTAGATTTTCTTTAATTTAGTAAATATTTTATTAACTCTATTTATTTAACTGCATTGTTGGTTAAGGGCTTGAAAGTAAACATCTCACGGGTAAGGTCCAAACCTGCGGTATTCGGCGCAAGTGACAAATACAATCTGATTTTATTTTAATTAGCATGCTGACTGCAGGAATGTCCACCAGAGCGGTTGCCAGAGATTTGAATATTAATTTCACCATCGTAAGCCGCCTCCGACGTCGTTTTAGAGAATTTCCCAGTACGTCCAACCGGCCTCACAACCGCAGATCACAGCCCAGGGCCTCCACATCCAGCTTCACCTGCGGAACCGTCTGAGACCAGCCACCCGGACAACTGATGAAACTGTGGGTTTGCACAAACAAAGAATTTCTGCACAAAGGGAAGCTCATCTGCGTGCTTGTGGCCCTCGCCAGGGTCTTGACCTTACTGCTGTTCAGCATCTTAATCGTCTTCAGTGGGCAAATGCTCACCTTCGATGGCCACTGGCACACTCGAGAAGTGTTCTCTTCACAGATGAATGCCGGTTTCAACTGTACCTGGCAGATGGCAAACGGTTCGCTGATGTCAACGTTGTGAACAGAGTGCCTCATGGTGGCGGTGGGGTTATGGTATATTGCATGTTGAATTGATATTTTTGCTGAGTGTAGCACTGTGTAGGCGAAGTAGCCTAACACATGAATATATAACGAGTGGGACATACTTATAACATACAGAGCTAGTAGAATGGCTACTGGTAGATCAACTGACTTTCAGTCCAGATTTCTGTGTGTTCTGCCCCTCTTCCCTCCCCCCCCCCCCCCCACACACACACCAGCCACCAGCTGCATGTGATACGATATGCAGCTAACAGCCAATCTGCTTAACTTAAGTGATAAAGAAAACAAAAAAAGGCCCCTGTGCACACATACAGAGTGGTCCCCGCCAGACAGTCATAGCAGTGGCTGGATGATCTGGTTTAGGCTGAGCCTGTTTAAGTGAATTCTCCACCCAGGCTTTTGTTAGTAGATGGAGATGACAAAAGCAGCCTTATTGAATTAGTCTCAGTCGATGTGGGGGAGCTCCACAGGGTCACGTCCTAACTTGGTTAGTAAGGGGTTGAGGGGTGGCAGGAAGGGGTCCTAAAAGGTTTAAAAAAGGGTTAAAAAGAGAGGCATTGAAAAAAGTGTTCATGCACGGCTGGACCCTGGGCAAGCTAACAGGCTACAGTGCTAATCCAGTTAGTGGCCGAGCCCCATCTCAGAGTGCTGGAGGAGTTAGCGAGGAGCTGTGCCCCAGAACAGCAGGGGTTAGGGGGATGCAGTGAGAGGGATTGGGGGGGGTGAGTGAGTGACTTGCAGGTGGTGAATGTTGTGGTAGGGGGTGGCAGAAAGAAGACGGGGGGGTCAGAGAGGGCTGGCACTCTGCTCTGGGTCATGGAACATCTAAAGGATGGTAGGAGAGGAGGAGAGACTGAAAGAAAGGGGGAGTAGGAAGAGAGAAAAGGGGAATAAGGAAAGCATAGAATATGAGGAGAAAGGGGGGGGGGATAGGGAAAGGAGAAGAGAGAAGTTGGGGAGGCCGGGAAAAGTGGAGTAGGGAAAAGTGTGAGAGGTTAAGTTTTTTCTGTAACGGTACACCTTGGCCTAGATGTTTACATTAAAGGACGTGACTTATCCCAAAGAATGCCAGAGCCGCACTTAAATCCTCTTTCAAAGGCAGTGAATTAAAAGCTGAGCTTCTCTATACATAGCAGTTTCAAATTATGTGAGGCTGTTAAATGAACATGCAAGCAAGCATGCGTAGTCATGCAACCACTCACCTGCAACTGCACACGTATACTCACAAACGTACATTGTTGCACCATCTCATACACACTCACACTCGTTCACATTCTCCCACACACACACACACCCCTGATGTTTTATTTATTTTATTTTACCTTTATTTAACTAGGCAAGTCAGCTCAATGACAGCCTAGGAACAGTGGGTTAACTGCCTTGTTCAGGGGCAGAACGACAGATTTGTACCTTGTCAGCTCAGGGACTGGAACTTGCAACCTTTCGGTTACTAGCCCAATGCTCTAACCACTAGGCTACCCTGCCACATCTAGTGAGTGTGTGTGTGTGTGTGCCTGCATTCAGCCTGGCCTTGGCAGTCAGCTAAAGTGAAACCCACCCGGGGAGCCCTGGGAAACGTAGTGTTTGTTTAACCCTGGAGAGCCTCCAAAAAGGGCTCAGCTGTCTAGGAGGGACCCAAGCTGGGATATACAGGGAGAGCCTCTGGCTCAACAGCCATACTTCGCTGTCGGATGCTCATATTTGTCACACAGCCAGTGAAACAACATATGACAAAACATGAGATGTGGCCAGTGTCCAGATACCCCAGCGGCCTACTGTTTAGGATGCAACTATGGGTATGTGAAATGTATAATATGTCAAATTGAGTATGCTATAAATGCCAGAATGTTACACTCATTTAGTACAAATCCACTGCATGCTATGGAGGAAGAGAATCTACTACACCATTTTGCAAAAGATGACATTCTCAGTGTGTGTGAGCCTACAATGTTGATATTTGTTACTTACAGCATATATTTTTACTAAACAGTACGCTCTAAATAGTATGTAGTTTGATTAGTGCAGATGATGTAGTTTTAGTAAGTAGTAGGCAAGACAAATTTCGGACACGGCCGTGGTGTTTCCCCGACCAATAGGCTATAGGGCCGAGCAACACTACGAACGAATACAAGGAACACGTAAAACCAGGCGAGCAACTTTGGTTTTAGAAGTGGGGGAAACATAATTCCTATACATACATTTTGTTATCCAGTCAGATAAACACTCCAAACAGACTACCAGACCGCTCGGATGCATCCGCATGGTCCTAAAGCACATCGTTGCCTTGTTTTGTATCGCATTCCAATGATAAAACTGGGGGGAGGGGGACAAAAACATCCTTTCAGAATGAATTACCATGTTACCACCCAACAGCGTTCCTATCCTATACCAATAGTTTAAGTGGACTGAAATACTCTATGTGCCAGTACACATTTTGACTGCAGTTAGTCCTTTTATTTAGGTATTTTTAAAGACAATATTCCATAAGAGGTGCCGGTACTCAAGCAGTTGAACATTTGAGTTGTGCACTGGCCCAATTCAAACACTGTCCGAAACCAACATGTAACACCAAATCATGGGTGTTATTTGACTGTTTATGCCATATAGCCCTGAACTTTAAAATCAGTTTGTGGTGCTGTACTGTGGTACGTACTGGCCTTGAGGGTGTAGGCGTTGACCTCTATCTCTCCTCCTCTTGGTGGCTGAAAGTAGGGGGGCTGGCGTGCGTAGGGGTCAGGATCGGAGTACGGGCTGGGGCTGGAGTGGCCCGTGGAGCCTCCGCCGCTGCCTGCTGGGCTCACTGTCGCCCCCCTCTGGAGCTCCTGTGCTTCGAACACTGCCACCAGCTGAAATACAGTCACAGACGCACAACGGGACTGGAATCATACAGGAGGAGAAACAATAGGGCGGTATGGTTGCTTAGCGGTTCGAGTGCTGGGCCAGTAACTGAAAGGTCGCTGGTTCGATTAACTGAGCTCCAGGGCTATTACTATGGCTGACCCTGTAAAACAACACATTTCACTGCACCTAGCTGTTGTGTGTGACAATAAAACACGCATTTTCTTCATTTAAACACAATATTATCATGCTGTAATAGAGTCATACTGTACACCAACCGGACACACACAGTCAAATGGCCAATTTCCAAATGGATGGCAAGTCAAACCTGAGTGGGTGGGTGGGTGTCAGAATGTGTGAGAGCGTTCGGACCGTCAACACAGAGACAGAGAGAGAGACAGAGAGAGAGACAGAGAGAGAGACAGAGAGAGAGACAGAGAGAGAGACAGAGAGAGAGACAGAGAGAGAGACAGAGAGAGAGACAGAGAGAGAGACAGAGAGAGAGAGAGAGCGGGGGATAACCTGGTCTAGTTAGACCCTTTTACGGATGTAGTGGTGTCACACCAGTCAATGCTCATGTTCATGCTCTGTGCACATACAGCTGCGATTCATCTCTGTGGGAAGAAAAACAGGTGGGAAATGCAGTTAACATTAGCATAAGCCTGACAGACACACACCGTCTCCCGCTTCCGCGTACGCAAACGCACAAACAGACTTATCTACCAAACAGTAGGGAGAGGGCTGCGCATTCTCGAGGCCAGGAAGAGTGCGTGGCACTCCGCAAATACCATCAATCAACAGCGTGAGGGATGGCGAGTGAGCGGAGCGAGAGAGAGAGCGAGAAAGAGAATGTGTGTGTGTGTGTGAGAATGTCAGCCAAACTCTACCGTTACTCCCCTCCCACATAATGTGATTTATAGGGATCAAAACGGCTCTATCGCTCTCTGTCAACCCAAGCCGGTGCGTGAGTGCATACCAACAAGAGCAGCATACGAATGTGATCAGTGCATTCCAAAATAATAATACTACATTGAAGTTAGGACTAATTTGTCTTATCGTGGCAGCAAAATGCATTCCACGAGGCCAGTTCAGTAAACCCAGTTAGACATACAAAATCAGAAACATACATATGCACAGTGTGTGTCTGTTTGTCTGTGTTCCCGTGTGTTAGTCACTACTGGTAAACTGTGTTCACACACACACACACACACACACACACGCACACACACACGCACACACACGCACACACACGTAAGATTTGAGGTGTGTACGCATCAGAATAAATAGTCAAATTAAATCTGACAGGAGAATCAGAACCTGTCAAACACAATGACATAGTTGCCTCCACGAGCTGGATGGAGACAGGGATTGAGAACAGAGGGTGAAGAGAGAGAAAATGAGACAGACAGAGACAGAGAGACCGAGAGAGAGACACAGAGAGAAAATGAGAGAGATCGAGAGACAGACAAGAGACTAGAGGGTAGCGCTCCTCCGATACGCTGCCGTGAATTTGTCATTTGACAAATTAGCACTGTGGCGTGACGCTCTCATTAAACAGTGCTAGCACAGGAAATGACCACTTAATGAAAGAGAGAATGACAATAAGAACAGGGGGAAGAAAACAAGACCGAGAGGAAGAACACTGGGACATTAATGCATGAAGAAAGAGAGAGCCAGAGATGAATCGGAGGGAGGTGTGTGTGTGTGTGTGAGAGAGCGAGAGGGAGTGAGTGAGAGGAAATGAGTGAGAAAGAGGAAGAGGGGGAATTTTTCAAAATCATATGCACCCATAACTGGGGGAGAGAGAGAGAAAACAATAAGCAATAACATGGTGGGTAGAAATCAATCATACATCACCGTGTGAATGTCACGCTTCTCACTCTCCCTTTCTGCAGTGATTCAATACCCTGACACCTCCACGCCCCAAACCAGAGGAAATTGGCCGCATCAGAGCATCAGCTGGAGGGAAGGAGGGGCCATCAGAGAAAAGCATATCCACTATGTGATTGATGGATGCCTCGGTCCCTTCAGTTCTCCTGCTCTTTTCCTTCTCTACCGCTTTCTAAATCAGATGGCCTTGTCCCTCAGAGAGGATGAGAGAGTTGACCAATGTGGATGTGATGAGGTGAGAGAGTCAGAGAAACCCCACAGTGTCACAAAGAGCTGAAAAACAAGCACCTGTAGAGAGCGAGAGCCATCTCTACTCCTTGATACAAACGTCGTCAGTGTCACACACACAGCTCTCCTCAATTAGTCTTGCCTCTGGGCACTAGCGCAGAGGATAGCCTAGAGTAGCATGTAAATTGGTAGTAGAGGGCTATACAGGTTGTCTAGCCAATAGCCATGTTTTAGTAGGAACAGTAGGTAGTGGACTTCAACATAGTCCCAACCTCTTTATACTCTGTTAGGAAAACGCTGGAGTCTTCTGTTTCTGTGTGTGTGTGTGTGTGTAAGTTTAGCTGAGTGTTAGATAAACGGTAATGAGTCAAACGTACAGGCAGTCAGTGCAAATTTTTATGGAAGCTTTTAACTAAAATGCTAACGAGTGCACTAAATGCAATGACGGGCAAATCCAGCTCATGAAGTTATACAAGTATAGCTATAGCTAGAGCGTGGACATTTACAAGCGAAAGATTACAAAATTGTGATGCATGCTTGTCTGATGGAAGAACATTAACATCGACGAGGCTGTAGTGGAGCGGGTCGAGAGTTTCAAGTTCCTTGGCGTCCACATCATCAATGGACTATCATGGTCCAAACACACCAAGATAGTCATGAAGAGGGCACAACAAAACCTATTCCCCCTCAGGAGACTGAAAAGATGGGTCCCCAGATCCTCAAAAGGTTCTACAGCTGCACCATCGAGAGCATCCTGACCGGTTGCATCACCGTCTGGTATGGCAACTGCTCGGCAACTGACCGTAAGGCGCTACAGAGGGTAGTGTGTACGGCCCAGTACATCACTGGGGCCAAGCTTCCTGCCATCCAGGACCTATTTAATAGGCGGTGTCAGAGAAAAGCCCATAAAATTGTCAGAGACTCCAGCCACCCAAGTCATAGACTGTTCTCTCCTCTACCGCACGGTAATCTGTATCGGAGCGCCAAGTCTAGGACCAAAAGGCTCCTTAACAGCTTCTACCACCAAGCCATAAGACTGCTGAACAATTAATCAAATGGCCACCCAGACTATATAGATTGACCACCCCACTCCATTTGTTTTGTACACTGCTGCTACTCGCTGTTAATTATCCATGCATAGTCACTTCACCCCTACCTACATGTACATAATTACCTCGACTAACCTGTACCCCCACACACTGACTCGGTACTGGTATATAGCCTCGTTATTGTTATTTTATTGTGTTACTTTTTTATTATTTATTTGGTAAATACTTTCTTAGCCCTTAAATAACAGTGCAGTTCAGGAAGTTAAGTAAGCAAGCATTCCATGGTAAGTTCTACACTTGTTGTATTCGGCGCATGTGACAAATAAAAGCTTGATTTGATGTGTACACGGAGCAGAGAGGAGAGGGGAAAAACGGTAGTGGGAACCACAGGGGGGGGGGGGGGGGGGGGGTGAATGGCAGCTGTACAGATATCTCATCCAGACCTCTTTGACTTCTCAAACACAGCAGAAAGCTAACACCCCCATCTCCTTATTAATTCAGCCACTTACTTAGTTAACTAACGAAAACCCGCCTGGAGAGCGTAGCACATCTTAGACAGTTAGAAGATATCCGACAGCAGACATTTAGTCGTGAATTGCACAGAAGTGCATCAAATCCTGAGCGACGCACAGCAGAGAGAGACTCGGCGATAGATACAGAACGCAGTGGACACAGCAGCTCCCGCGTTCTCGCATTGTGCTCTTCACAACCAACACTCGACTGGCTGCTGTTCTGGGGCACTACGGTAAGCTTCAATCAAGAAAAATTGTGTGACGGGCAAAATGAAGAACGCGGCCTGTTTTTTTTCATCTCCTAACGCATTGGACAAGTTGACTGTAGGTTTCTACTGAAAAAGTAGCTACAAATATTCAAATGTGTTCAAAAAAACTTGAACAAGATACTTTCAACGGTATATGTAAACACCATCCAGTGTGCATTTCCAAATACCCAGGTATACACGGTATACCGCCCAACCCTACTGACAGGTGACACGCGGTGTCAACCACACCATGCCATCTCAACTCAATTATATAAAAGTCTCTGAATCAGTGGGGTCCTATTTGGCCCGATGGTTGGATGGGGACACGGTCTCACCATCCCGATTCTCCACCCGTTACCCAAAGTGTGGACGGGCACACTTCCCATCATGTGTTTAAAACCATTGGATTGGTGAATCATTAGCTGGAAGGAGTTTCCACTATTGTTCATTTCAGTCTCGAGGTTCACATATAGGAGCTGCTGGAACACATGCTTGCACACACACCCTACAGGGGAACAGATGAACAGTGCCACCTAGCTCGAAGCAACAGCAACTACAGCTCAGCGTCTTTCAAACATATCACACACACACCCCCACACAGTCACAACCACTGCACCACAATACCCTACACCTGCCCCTCCCCACACACACACACAGTCACAACCACTGCACCACAATACCCTACACCTGCCCCTCCCCACACAGTCACAACCACTGCACCACAATACCCTACACCTGCCCCTCCCCACACACACACCCCCACACAGTCACAACCACTGCACCACAATACCCTACACCTGCCCCTCCCCACACACACACCCCCACACAGTCACAACCACTGCACCACAATACCCTACACCTGACCCCCCTTCTCTACCCTCATCCTCTCCGTTGGTGTGTGCCACATCTCTATGGGGCCGCTGTGCTTGTCATGTATCTGCCTGTCATGTATCTTAAGAGTAGACCTCTCTCTCCCTATCCCCCCTCCTCTCCTTTGAAACTCCTAGCATGCATAATGCGGGAAGCCAGGCGCAGGCCGCATCCTGATGGTAATACAGTTATCCAATCACCCCCCATACGCACAAACTGCCAGGAAACTGTTCAGCTTAAAGTGTGGGAGGGCCTTCTCTTAAATATAGGGTCTCCCCTAAACCTCTGACAGAAGTAGAACACTTTATACCTCTGTCAGCACAAAGTCTGCTTGCCAAAAGGGTACCATATTTCCTAGGTAGTACACTACTTTGGACCAGGACCCATACGGAATAGGGTGCCATTTGGTATACAGCCTTAGTCATAGGTTGAATCAGATGTCAAACCTGGTGGAAGACGCTTTTCAGATACTGAAATGCCTGTGGAATCACGTGTCAAAATAGTGAAAAAATAGAGCGAAGGGAAAAGTGCTGGGCCCTTAAAATTGCATCCCTCCCTGCTCCTTTCCTTGAAGCAATCACTGATCTGACATTGCTAGATTGGTGAAAGGCTACTTACTGGATATGATAGAACCGTTCCTAACCCTACACTAATCAAGTCATCAAGGAAGGGAGGAAGAAAGAATGCATTTGAGCGTTGCCTGATTGGCATTTTGTATTCCAGTGCCAGGCGACTCTGGTATCTGAGGATGTGATGAATGGAAGAAGACTCATGACATCAGTAGGCAGGTTATCATTTCATGCGGTGCAATGCTAAAAGTACATGCATACCCAAATGTACTCCAATGATGCAACGCTTAATGCATCTGTGCACACACACACGTGGTCAGTCTAACACACAATGCTGTTAAAGCAAGTAGGGAATTGAACCGATTACCAGCTGGACTAAGTATACTACGTCTACTTCCCTGTGTGTCTGTAACATACAGCCAGACGTTTTGTTTATTTAACATGGTAAATAGTCTTATTTACAATGATGGCCTACTTGAAAAGCTCCCCGGCCAAACCCTCCCCTGACCCGGATGAGGCTTGGCCAATTGTGCGCTGCCCTATTGGACTCCCGATCACGGCCCGGTTGTGATACAGCCCAGGATAGAAACCGTGTCTGCAGCGACGCCTACTAGCGACGCGATGCAGTGCCTTAGACGGCTGCGCTACTCAGGAGCCCTCCTCGAAAACACACGTCTGGGTTTCAGCATACCCCAGTCTCACACAAATGCATGCATACATAGTACAAAACGAACACACATACACTCCTAACGCACAGACAGGGCTGTGAGCATTAGCCAACCCAACTCTCGCACTCCATGAATAACCACACACACCCCTAACTACACGGGTCTTGGGGAGGTCTGATTAACAACAGTGACAAGACAGCCTATAGGGAGGTGTAATAACCTCTCCCTGAACGTCAACAAAAGAACTGATCGTGGACTACAGGAGACAACATCCACAAGATCCTCGGCGGAGACGTAAATACCCTGACACGGTCCCGCCACACCGACACCGTGGTGGGAGGCTGAAGAAATTGGTCATGGCCCCTAAGACCCTCACAAACCTCTACAGAATGCACCAGAAATCATTCTGTTGGGCTGTATCACCGCCCGCTACCACAGGGCTCTCCGGAGGAGATAGTGCGGTCAGCCCAACATCACTGGGGGCGCACTGCCTGCCCTCTAGGACATCTACGGCACCCGGTGTCACAGGAAGGCCAAGAAGATCATCAACGACCTCAGCCACCCGAGCCAAGTCCAGTTCCAGGGCCTAAAATGAACACCCGCCACCTGCCAAACGCTGGTAGATTTTGGCATTGGCGGGTAAGATGTCTATTCACCAGCCACGTTGGCAGGTGGTCAGGGCTCAAAAGGAGCATTTCAATCGCATTTGTGAATACAAAAAAGTGTCAAATATGATCACAGTAAAATAATTGCTGCAGAAGGTGTTTTCAAAGTATTTCTGCCTTTTCGTTTCATAGCTGGTAAATGAAATCGTACAAAGTCAAAGAACTAAGAATCATATGTAGGCTATTTCACCTTGTGCAGCAACACTGCCTGGCTGAGGGTTGTGCATACGTGAAGAGCTGAGTGAAAGGTTCATTTTTAGCAGTGGAGCTCACAAGCATAAAAGTCTGTCTAATTTACTTGAAACGAAAGTCTACTGAAGTGAAACTTTGTCCTTGTGTTTCTTGGCTAGCTACATTGTTTTATTCACACGCTCGGTTGTTTTTCCATGTTTGAGTTTCAACTGCTAAGGAAGAGAAGACAATGCTTCTACTATTCATCCTCAATCTCACAGCAGGCACCAACATGTCTGGAGTCCCGCTACCACGGTAACCACGTGCCATGTTTGTCTCATCTGTGATATTTAGGTTAAAAGATGCAGGCCACAAAAAATGTAATTAAACAATATACCACATGTGTACGCGACATATAAACGTTGATTTGAAGGGTTACTCTGTCCAGAAAGCTGGATGTCTCATTCGCTCCAGGTGTAAAAGCTGTCTCCCTCTCCCATGCCTGATCTCTTCCATCAACCACTGTGATGACGGAGTGCTCTCTCTGGTGTGTGCCCACTCCACCCACACATTCCATTTCTGACTGATGATTGTAATTCACAAAAACACCCACACGCAAACACACACACACAATCAGCTGAGGTACTGTTTGCTAGCTGTGTGTGTCTTTGTCAATTTATGATGGAAGGGAGGAAAGGGAGGGGCCGGAGGCTTCATATATTTGTGACAACACAAAGTCACAGACAAAATAAATAAAATAATGACTGTATCACCCCAACCGTGCAAACACATCACTAACAGTCACACTGACTTGTCTCCCCTACTCTTTTCCACCATCTACCTCCTCCCAAAAGACTTGTGAGAAGCTAATAAAACCGGGTTCTTTTTACCCTGTGGCGAACACAAGGCCAGCTGCTCCCCGCAACCACCCTTCCCCTCCTCATCCCTCCTTTACCACATTCACCCCCCGAGGGTCAGGGAGAGAAATGGAAGGAGTGATTAACTTGGAAGCTGGCAGGCTGGAGCAACCATGACACCTGTGGAGATCTGCTGTCCGCTCTTCCAGTCACACACCCACTTGTTCTCTCTTCATAACGCCACCTCTGTTTTTATATTTCCCCCATCACTTCATCGTTTGCTGTCAATCAAGTCCACTTCTGTTAATCATCTCCTAAATTGTTCTTCTTTAATTAAGGACGTTTCCTTTCCTTAATTAATTACCACCGGCACACGCTTAGTTTTTTTTAATAGACACTAAACCACCTCTTAATAGGCACTTAATAACAGACACCTCCTCCTATACTCCTCATTTAACAAAGCCTTGGACTAGCCAAATACGTTACTGATGTGCGCCGACTGGATGAGAGGAACAGAGGGAGGAGAGGGGGAGGAGGAGGATAAGAGAGACAGAAAAGGAAAGAGAAGGCGACGAGGGAAAGATATAATTTTTTTAAAGACGGCGAGAGGAAGAGAGAAATAGGAGTGAGGAGAGAGAGAGAGCAGAAAAGGGAAAGATGGGGAGAAATGAGGAAAGAGAAATAGGAGGGAGGAGAGAGAGCAGAAAAGGGAAAGATGGGGAGAAAGGAGGAGAGAGAAATAGGAGTGAGGAGAGAGAGCAGAAAATGGAAAGATGGGGAGAAAGGAGGAGAGAGAAATAGGAGTGAGGAGAGAGAAATAGGAGTGAGGAGAGAGAGAGCAGAAAAGAGAAAGATGGGGAGAAAGGATGAGAGAGAAATAGGAGGGGGAGAGAGCAGAAAAGGGAAAGATGGGGAGAAAGGAGGAGAGAAATAGGAGGGAGGAGAGAGAAAGAGCAGAAAAGGGAAGATGGGGAGAGAGAAATAGGAGGGAGGAGAGCGAGAGAGCAGAAAAGGGAAAGATGGGGAGGAGGAGAGAGAAATAGGAGGGAGGAGAGAGAGCAGAAAAAGGAAAGATGGGGAGAAAGGAGGAGAAAGTAAAAGAGAAGCAGGCTCCGCTTCATATAATGTTTGTTCCAATTTCACCTTGCAAGTAAGCAATAAGAACAATTACAGTGTCTTGGTCTCAACCTCTGCAGTAGTGAGTGGGTGTCTGCTCTCTCAAGCTCACAGCAGAATAATACTGGTGGGTGTTGGAAACACCTAGGACACAAATATAGTTGAGTAAAACATTTTTTTAATCAGACTGATGCTCCACAGAATATTTTTCCATGCCACAGGTATTGTTCCATGCCACGACTCAAGGACGGACAGGGAATCAAAAATCGGCCTGGGCATTTCTAACATGCATTTCCCATACCGATTCATTATTTTCCTCAAGACCCCATTTTTAGCCCACATTTTTTAGACTGGCCCACTGGGCTAAAGATGGACCAGCCCATCTGGCATTTGCCTAAACTGCCCTTTGGCCCGTCTGTTTCTGCCACCACTCATAAGTGTCACAAATAGCAGATGTGATCAAGGCTTACATTTCAGTCACTATACTCCCTGTAGCCTCTGGTCGTCAACCCTGCTAATATCATCATTCCTTACAGTGTTGACCCAAGGCTCAGAAAGCACTCTGTCCACTCATATCATAATAAAGTCACGTGCAGTACATTCAGCCTACTGGCTTCACCATACTTACTGTTGCCATGGTGAGCCAACCCTCGCAGCTATAGCTAGGGATTTCAAATCTTTTAGAGACTTCTAGAATCTCCAAGACGGAAGTATGAATGTCGAACAGAGTTATGAATGACTAAGACTGTGGTTAAATCTGAAACCCTATTTGCTAATTACTTTCTGTGCAAAGGTAGTGCACTATATGGAATAGAATGTCATGTTGTACCCTGGATGGTGGTTGGTCATGTTTAGACTTCAAAGAATGTATATAGAACATGTTAAAAAAAAAAAGATAAAATATGTTGGAGGGGGGGGGGGGGGGGGGGTTTAAAGACAGAAGAGCATATAGAAAAATCCCTGTTAGAAATGGTGATAAAGAGTAGTGGCAAGCCTTGGCAAGGGTTTCATGTAAATCCATTAATTTCCTACATTTTGTGAGGTCTATGGTATTACCTGTCACTTCCATGTCAGGCTTATGGAAAGTCACAATAACAACTCAAGTGGGCCATTCAGATGCATTACCGTCTAATCAAGAGATGTCCATTCATTAAGACAATCAATTCATTTTTACGGGCGGGTGGCGCCTGGTGTAAATTGATTGTGACGGATGATTAAAAAAATAATGATGACGGTGTCAATGACCTGTCAGAGAGGACGCAGGTGCAGTTTCAGACGTTTAATTGCGGCTGGAACACGGTAAAGCACCCCCCCGTGCGTTTTGCTCCCTCCTTCTGTTAACCCCACAACCCCTGGCTCGGGTCCACATGCTGCACAGAGCACGCACACCCCTTCACACTCTCACCGGTCTCACAGAGAGATGTTTGACTTCAAGTTAATTGGAGCGATTAGCTGAGAGGCTGGATGGGGCGGGAACACGCTGCAGGGTACATTACAATGTATTCGGAAAGTATTCAGACCCCTTGACTTTTTCCAAATGTTGTTCCGTTACAGCCTTACTCTAAAATGGATTAAATACATGGTTATTCTCATTCTACACACAATACTGCATAATGACGAAGCAAAAACTACATTTGCACATTCATTAAAAATAAATAACATAAATACCTTATTTACATAAGTATTCAGACCCTTGGCTATGAGACTCGAAATTGAGATCAGGTGCATTGATCATCCTGGACTGGAGTCCAACTGTGGTAAATTCAATTGATTAAACATGATTCGGAAAGGCACAGACCTCTCTATTTAAGGTCCCACAGTTGAGAGTGCATGTCAGAGGTCGAAGGAATTGTCCATAGAGCCCCCGAGACAGGATTGTGTCGAGGCACAGATGTGGGGAAGGGTACCAAAAATTGTCTGCAGCATTGAAGGTTGCCAAGAACACAGTGGCCTCCATCATTCTTAAATGGAAGAAGTTAGGAACCACTAAGACTCTTCCTAGAGCTGGCCGCCCAGCCAAACTGAGCAATCAGGGAAGAAAGGCCTTGGTCAGGGAGGTGAACAAGAAACTGATGGTCACTCTGACAGAGCTCAAGAGGTCCTCTGTGGAGATGGATAACCTTCCAAAAGGAAAACCACCTCTTCAGAACTCCACCAATCAGGCGTTTATGGCAGAATGGCCAGACGGAAGCCACTCCTTAGTAAAAGGCACATGACAGCCTGCTTGGAGTTTGCTAAAAGGACCAGAGAAACAAGATTCTCTGGTCTGATGAAACCAGTTGATCTAGGTCTGGTTGAGCAGCTCATTTCTAAAATGTGGTTTGTTAGAGGGGGACAGGGATAAAAGCCTGCACATGCATTAGCTCTCCTGGAAGGATGGTGGACCACCATTGGTGTAAAACCCTGCAACATTCCAACCAAATACATTTAATGGCTTTTGAAATAATTCACTCATTCAATATATCAAAAATCAAATAATATGGAAGGCTACAAATCTTTTTATTCAGCTGAAGCATGCCCACATTATTTTTGTCATGAAATGTACATTTTCTAGTTTAGTCAAATGTATCTTAGCTACCTTACGTGTTTACTTTGCAACTCAATAGATGTTAGTCGGCCTGCAATGTCGCATACGTTGGATGCCCTAATCAATCTACAACATTTTTTGAAGCCACATAATCCAAAAGAAAGGCTACATCTAATTTTTTTCCCTAAAATTAAAATGTTCACGATTGACTAATTCTTATTTCGATTGACATGATTTGTTTCAATGCGATTGAACCGAATACCAACTAAGTGAACAGTTTTTTTTGTCAAAAATAAATGTTTAAATGAAATCATACGAATTGTTCAAAATAGTAAATTGACTTTGTATGGCCTTATTCACAAGTGTCCAAGGGATACGATTTTTGGGACATGACTTGAAGAAAACATTAATAGCCTACATGTTAATAATGGCTAAACAGTTAACTACAGGCTAAATAAATTACATTAACAGAAATACATGTCCATGACTTTTCCAAAACGTTTAGGATTTGATCCTTTTCAAGGCCACCATTTTAAAATTCCATGACTTTTCCAGGAGTTTCACGACCATACGAAACCTGATGGCCACTTCACAATAAACATTTTGTCCAAACTGCCGTCGAAAGGTTTCCACAGTAGGGGCAGAACCTGACCGTGGGCTAAATTAATGCTTTTGTTATCTGTGAGAGGAAAGACGTCACGTGGTGGGCTCTAACGATATGGGGAAAAAATATCAGATCTTTTTAAAGGCCTAGACTTCTCATAAGCCTAGAAATTCTGATAAACACTATTAAATCACAATCCGTTTTTTATAAATAAAAATTGAATTACAATAAATGGTTACAGACATGTCTGGATTGTGATACTGGTTTAAGTTGAGCTCATATTCATCACTAGGGTTTCAAAGGGTCGGAAATACACCGGTAAATTTCCAAACATTTTAATGGGAAGTTAAACCCTGGAATTTGGGTAATTTTGCTTAAATTCATCAAAAACAAAGTTAGCTTACAACAGTGAACCTTTTCTCCATCACATGGACAATGCACTCTTCCATCACATGTACAGTTGATTCTCAAGATCTTGCACACTAATGAGATGCTATTGAGCCCACATTACTACACTGTCTAAGCCAAGGACTACATGCTTCGTGGTAAGTTTTGATTACAATACAGGGTGGGTGAATATATTTTATATGACATACATCATTTTTTGTTAACTAGTAAATAGTAGCCTACAGCAAAGTGTGTTTAACAATTTCTAACAATTTCTGCTAGTTAGTTTTTGCTACCATGTGGGTTTTTAGCTTGCTAGAGTCTGCTAACTGAGGAGTATTAATTCACTTGTTTCCATACATGTTTAATTTGATAACCAAATCAAATCCAATTTTATTGGTCACACACATGGTTAGCAGATTTAATGCGAGTGTAGCGAAATGATTGGAGTTGTTTAATCTAACTGCTTAACTATTTATTTGAACATGGAATTGTTTTTGTTCGTTTTTTTAAAACTCTTTTTTTCTCATCTTTACAGGAAAATGCCACGAGCACTATCTGATGTGTGGAGACATGTCACTGCAGCTAATGAAGGAAAAGCTGTGTACATTTGCAAATACTGTGCCAAATCATATGTGAAGAATGCAACAAAGATGCAGAATCATCTGGCCAAGTGCATAAAGTTCCCTCAGCGCTCACAAAAAGTAACCTCTGACAAAAGTCCCTCTACTTCTATTTGAGGTGAAAATTATGAATCAGACACCTTATCGATAGCAACAGATCATGGTCCTCCTGGAATCAGAAGTTTTTTTTTGACTCCATGGAGGAACATAGTCAGAGAAATGCTGATGAATGTCTTGCACGAATTGTGCATGCAACTGGTTCACCTCTGATGCGCACAGGCAATGTGTATTGGAAGAGATTACTGAATGTTCTTCGCCCAGCATACAGCCCTCCAAACAGACATGCTTTATCTACTCATTTGCTGGATGCAGAGTTCAAGTGGTCAAGCAAATCAGAGAAAGCAGAACGTATTGCAATCATCTCTGATGGGTGGTCGAATGTTCATGGGCAAGGAATAATTAACAACATAATCTCCACCCCTCAACCAGTATTCTACAAGAGCACAAACAGAAGGGGCAATAGACACACCGGTCTCTACATTGCAGATGAGCTGAAGGCACTGCCTTCTGCCCCTTCTGTTTACTGGTTGGGGATCAATGACCTTGGACCACAGAAGGTATTTGCACTGGTGACAGACAATGCTGCGAACATGAAGGCTGCTTGGTCTAAAGTGGAGGAGTCCTACCCTCACATCAAAGTGGAGGAGTCCTACCCTCATATCACACCCATTGGCTGTGCTGCTCATGCATTGAATCTGCTCCTCAAGGACAGCATGGCACTGAAAACAATGGATACACTCTACGAGAGAGCCACGGTCTGCCGTCTGGTGAAGTACACTTCCAAGCAAGGGCTTTGGGATGGAGATGCAATATGGCAGTCGTGCCAACATATCTCATCAGCCACCTGGTGGAAGGGACTTTGTGGATCTGAGGCTCTTTCCCCTGTTGCCTCCATTATCCTCCAAATCCCCCCAACATCAGCCGCCTCAGAGCGCAACTGGTCCTTGTTTGGGAACACACACCAAAGCACGCAACAGGCTGACCAATACAAGGGTTGAAAAATTGGTGGCCATGCGGGCAAATGTGAGGCTTTTTGAGCCTGACAACGAGCCATCATCAACAAGGTTGGAAAGTGACAGTGAAGATGAGGCCTCAGAGTCTGATGGTCAAAAGGTGGACATTGAGGAGGTCCAGGGAGAAGACGTGGAAGCCTGAGAGGAAGACAAACATCATTTTACAGATGTATATTGAAAAGGTTTTGGAGAGATGCGATGGATCATTGGGGATCATTCAATATTTCCTTTCTTTTGCTGTTCAGTGAAATCAACCCATGTGAAGAGTCAACTCATTTAATTAAAGTTCAATTAGTAACTAATGTTTTTTTTATTGGAATGATTGAAATCATTTGCAATTATATGTACTTATGATAAGGTAAAAGGTTCATGTTTCTGTCTCCATATGATATGGTAAATACATCCAATGCAAAAACACATCCACATTTAAATGGTATTAATATTAATTTGCATATGTTCTCACCTCTGAATATTCCGCCAAAATGTGCAACCCTATTCATCACTACTTATTTTTTATTTTTTTTACATGTGTAGAAGAATATTCCTCATCTGATGCCAGTCAAATACTGCCATCTGTGCAAACTGAATGGATTGAACGACTCTCACAAAGCCCAATGTAGCCAACGTCACTGGCTAATCAACACGTCTTGCATGGTGCCTATTTCCTGAAATCAGTCTTCATTCAGTGAACTTTTTCTGTGACTCACAAATCTATACTTTTCATGGAATCTGAAAAGCTTTAGCTTTTGTTGAAAGAAATGTACAAATCTGAATTATGAATATTATAAACCTATGTCAATAAATGGGTTTTTCAATAAGCTTTCCATAGGACTGAGAGCGATGCATCCGAATGATTATCCTTGGAATAATACATAGACCTATATCCTTCTCCATTTCCTGAGTTATCACAATTCCAAATGAGATCCATTCAACCTCCCCATTCCCTTTATCAGATCCATTCCAAACATAACCCAACATTCACATCTACTCATAGTCTGCATCTCAAATTGCTCCACATTCCCGACATAGTGCACTACTAATAACCAGAGGCCTAAATGGGCTATATAGGCCCATTTCAAAATGCGTGCACTAAATAAGCAATATGGTGCCATTTGGGACGCAGTCATAGATGAGCCCATACATATGATCACGTTTGACCGGCACCAATGCTTTACCATTGATATATGCATGAATGACATCGGTCGAGACATCCACGGACCATTTACAAAGTCCATGTCCCAAATGGCACCCTATTCCCTATAAAGTGCACTACTAATGACCAGATCCTTATGGTAGGTCCACTGACGACGCAATCGCCATCACACTGCCCTAACCCATCTGGACAAGAGGAATACCTATGTAAGAATGCTGTTCATCGATTATAGCTCAGCATTCAACACCATAGTACCCTCCAAACTCGTCATTAAGCTCGAGACTCTGGGTCTCGACCCCGCTCTGTGCAACTGGGTACTGGACTTCCTGACGGGCCACCCCCAGGTGGTGAGTGTAGGTAACAACATCTCCAACCCGCTGATCCTCAACACTGGGGCCCCACAAGGGTGCGTTCTGAGCCCTCTCCTGTACTCCCTGTTCACCCACGACTGCGTGGCCATGCACGCCTCCAACTCAATCATCAAGTTTGCAGACGACCCTACAGTGGTAGACTTGATTACCAACAACAACGAGACTGCCTACAGGGAGGAGGTGAGGGCCCTCTGAGTAGTGTGGTGTCAGGAAAATAACCTCACACTCAATGTCAACAAAACAAAGGAGATGATCGTGGACTTTAGGAAACAGAGGGAGCAGCCCCCTATTTCCATTGACGGGACAGTAGTGGAGAGGGTGGAAAGTTAAGTTCCTCGGCATACACATCACGGACAAACTGAAATGGTCCACCCACACAGACAGCGTGGAGGCTGAAGAAATTTGGCTTGTCACCAAAAACACTCAAACTTTTACAGATGCACAAACGAGAGCATCCTGTCGGGCTGTATCACCACCTAGTACGGCAGCTGCTCCGCCCATAACTGTAAGGCTCTCCAGATGGTAGTGAGATCTGCACAATGCATCACCGGGGGCAAACTACCTGCCCTCCAGGACACCTACACCACCCGATGTCACAGGAAGGCCAAGATCATAATCAAGGACAACCACCACCCGAGCCACTGCCTGTTCACCCTGCTATCATCCAGAAGGTGAGGTCAGTACAGGTGCATCAAAGCTGGGACCGAGAGACTGAAAAACAGCTTCTATCTCAAGGCCATCAGACTGTTAAACAGCCACCACTAACATTGAGTGGCTGCTGCCAACATACTGACTCAACTCTCGCCACTTTAATAACGGAACAATTGATGTAATAAATGTATCACTAGCCACTTTAAGCAATGCCACTTTATTTAATGTTTACATACCCTACATTACTCATCTCATATGTATATACTGTACTCTATAGCATCTACTGCATCTTGCCTATGCAGTTCGGCCATCACTCATTCATATATTTTTATGTACATATTCATATTCATTCCTTTACACGTGTGTGTATAAGGTAGTTGTGAAATTGTTAGGTTAGATTACTTGTTAGATATTACTGCATGGTCGGAACTAGAAGCACAAGCATTTCGCAACACTCGCATTAACATCTGCTAACCATGTGTATGTGACAAATTGTATTTGATTTGTATGGGTCCTGATCAAAAGTAGTGCACTCAATAGGAAATAGGGTACCACAGTGTGAACAGAGCCGGGGCCCTTGATGACTTGTACACTCAGCAATTAAAAAGGCAAATTAGTTGAGATGGATTGAATCATTAGTTGTTTTTTTATATTACATTTCCCATGAAATTAGATTTCTAATTTGGCCACGTTTGATAGTGTGGGGGTGTTTCCTTTTTGAAGAGTGGATGTCCGTATGGGTTAGGGGTTGTGCGTGCGTGCATATGTGTAATAAGGAGTGACAGTCCGTTCATGAGGACGGCTATGCTCCCTGGGTTTAATTACATTGGTTGACAAGACCATCACATGAGAAGGGAAAGACAGTGAGTGTACACACACACACACACACAAACAAAGACACATGCGTAAACACATGCATACACAGCGAGTATACCACATGCACACGCACGCACACACTGAAATTCAAGCCATTTCTGATGGGTCGATCCATACGAATTGGTAAAATAGTACAGCAACCAAGCATAGTGCACTTATGAAATCCTACTTATTACCAGCAAAATGATCAACTTCCTAAGTACCTATAGACTTAATGGCCTACAGAAAACATATGCTACCATCTAGTTCCAGTTGAATGATGCACTATCCCAATGCTAAATGATTATGACAGGACTTCAATATGGAGAGCCCGAGACTTAGAGGGTAGGCTAATTGCTGTGATAATGTAGCCTTTCTGGTGGTTGAATGCAGTGAATGACAGGTCTACCTGGGTAAATGACTGTCGGGGAGAGGTAAAAAGTGCTGCCACCAGTTATTACGAGGAGTAGAGAGGCTCTCCGGGGATGTTCTTCTAACACGCTGCATATCCCCTTACATTGAGAAACGGACTACTTTCACATAATCATGGGCACTCATCAGGAACGGAGGGCTGAATATGGGGATTAGTCACACAGGGAGAGTAGAGAGCTAGTAGAGAGTAGAGAGGGTGCCGGTGTGGGTGTGTAGAGGAGAGTGTGTGTGTGTGTGTGTGTGTATGTGTGCTACAAAAAAGTAAGACTATAAGCAGGGCTGGGCAATTCATTTGAATGTATGTTTTTGCACGATATTCCAAATGCCTTGTCCGCTTGTTCTCATGTTGTGTTTTTAGTCTCGTCGTCTCCGCTCCTCTGTGCACCTTCCCATTTACACCAGAGATCTGTGCATAATGACGAGATGTACGTCTCCGTCCTAACAATGGGAGTCATTGTCCCAAAGGCGGGAAGGCAGGCGACAAGCTTCGGTCCAAAATAAGCCCAAAGAAATGCATTGGCCTTATTTTGGACCAATTTTAGCGAGAACTTAAGCGAGAACTGCTTAGCCTCTTCTTCTAAGCCCCCCACCCCCCCAAACAAAGTTAAGAGATCATAACTTCCTCTCTGACAAACGGTTTCAACTTGCTACGGGTGTGTTCATAACAATTCAACTGTTCAACCTTGTTAGCTAGCAAATACACTAAATGGGCACCAATATGGAGTTGGTCCCCAATTTGCCACTGTAACAGCCTCCACTCTTCCGGGAAGGCTTTCCTCTAGTTGTTGGAACATTGCTGGGGGGACTTGCTTCCATTCAGCAACAAGAGCATTAGTGAGATCAGGCACTGATGTTGGGCTATTAGGCATGGCTCGCAGTTTTTGTATTTCAATTCATCCCAAGGGTGTTAAATATGGTTGAGGTCAGGGCTCTGTGCAGGCCAGTCAAGTTCACCCACACCTATCTCAACAAACCATTTCTGTATGAACCTCGCTTTGTGCACGGGGGCATTGTCATGCTGAAACAGGAAAGGGCCTTCCCCAAACTGTTGCCACAAATTTGAAAGCACAGAATCGTCTACGATGTCATTGTATGCTGTAGTGTTAAGATTTCCCTTCACTGGAACTAAGGGGCCTAGCCTGAACCACAAAAAACAGCCCCAGACCAGTATACAGACGATTTTTCACACGCTGTGATTCAGCACTCGGTGGTCCCGTTCTGTACACTTGTGTGGACTACCACTTCGTGGCTGAGCTGTTGTTGCTCCAAGACGTTTCCACTTAATAACAGCACTTACAGTTGAGTGGGGAAGCTCGGGCAGGGCAGAAATTTGACAAACTGACTTGTTTGTCAAACAACACCCTCCAAACGGACGGTGCCACATTGAAAGTCACTGAGCTCTTCAGTACGGGCCATTCTACTGCCAATGTTTGTCTATGGAGATTGGATGACTGTGTGCTTGATTTTATACACCCGTCAGCAACGGGTGTTGCTAAAATGGACAATTCCACTAATTTGAAGGGGTGTCCACATACTTCTAGTTTAGATCCAAGTTGGCTGAACTTGAAATATAAAGATTAGCTGGCTAATCACTAGCACAGCGGGGACTGTGAAGCAACACAAACACTTGCACAGACACACACACGCACACACAATACATACACATGGATTTAGTAATGTAGATATGTGGTAGTGGTGGAGTAGGGGCCTGAGGGCACACAGTGTGTTGTTAAATCTGTGAATGTTACGGTAATGTTTTGAAATTGTATAAACTGCCTTAATTTTGCTGGACCCCAGGAAGAGCAGCTGCTACTTTGGCAGTGACCACGTCATAGTAACCTGGCTGCCCCCTACTATCAAGTCCAGTCATAATTGATCGGATGGCACCGGAGAAAATGGCTGCCGTTTTACGGTCTCCTAACCATTTGTGCTATTGTGTGTATTTTTTGGCATTATTTGTAACTTATTTTGTACATAATGTTTCTGCCACCGTCTCTTATGACCAATAAGAGCTTCTACAAATCAGGACAGAGATTACTCACATCGTATTGAAAGACACTTTTTTCTTAAACGAGTCGGACGAGAGGGAATTACTCCAGACACTTGACAAGGCGCTCCCCAGACAATCGACAAGGCCCTCATTCCCGTCATTTGCAGGAGAAAGAGACGGCGATATTGAGAACGAAGGTCGTGTGCCTTGTAAGGATTCGGTGGCGAGTGGGTCATTTGACTTTACCATCGGTCCTCTTCAATCATTGGATGATAAAAAGACTAACTACAAGAACGTATACCCTACCAACAGGACATTAAAAAGGGTAATATCTTGTGTTTCACCAAGTCAGGGCTGAACGACGACATGAATAACAGAGCTGGCGGATTTTACGCTTTTTCGGCAGAATAGATCAGTTGCCTCTGGTTAGTCAAGGGGTGACACTATGTATATTTGTAAACAACAGCTGGTGCACTATATCTAAGGAAGTCTCGAGGTTTTGCTACCCTGAGGTAGAGTACCTAATGATAAGCTATAGACCACACTTTTTACCAAGAGAGTTTTCAACTATGTTCTTCGTAGTGGTGTATTTACCACCACAAACCAATGCTGGCACCAAGACCGCACTCAATGAACTGTATGTGGCCATAAGCAAACAGGAAAACGCTCATAAAGAGGCGACACTCCTAGTGGCCGGGGAATTCACTGCAGGGAAACTTAAATCCATTTTCCCTAATTCTACCAGAATATTAAATGTGCAACCAGAGTACATTTTTTAAAAATAACTTTACACCACCTTTATACAACAAACAGAAATGCACTCAAATCTCTCCCTCACCCTCCATTTGGTAAATCTGACCATAATTCTATCCTAATGATTCCTGCTTACAAGCAAAAACTAAAGCAGGAAGCACCAGTGACTCGGTCTATACAAAAATGGTCAGATGAAGCAGATGCTAAGCTACAGGACTGTTTTGTTTGCACAGACTGGAATATGTTCCGGGATTCCTCCAATGGCATTAAGGTGTACGCCACATTAGTCACGGGCTTCATCAATAACATCGACCGTACGTGCATACCCCAACCAGAAGCCATGGATTACAGGCAACACCCTCACTGAGCTGAAGGGTAGAGCTGACGCTTTCAAGGAGCGGGACTCTAACCCGGGAGCATATATGAAATCCCGCTAGGACCTCTGACAAACCATCAAACAGGCAAAGTGTCAATACAGGACTAAGATCGAATCGTACTACACCGGCTCCGACACTCGTCGGATGTGGAAGGGCTTGCTGACAACTAAAGACTACAAAAAGGTAAGTACAGCCACAAGCTGCCCAGTTACACGAGCTTACCAGACGGGCTAAATTACTTCTATGATCGCTTCGAGGCAAGTAACACTGAAACATGCATGAGAGCATCAGCTGTTCCCGGGTGACTGTGTGATCACGCTCTACGTAGCTGACGTGAGTAAGACATTTAAACAGGTCAACATTCACAAGGCCGCAGGGCCAGGCAGATTACCAGGACATGTACTCCGAGCATGCGCTGACCAACTGGCAAGTGTCTTCACTGACATTTTCAACCTCTCCCTGTCGGTGTCTGTAAAACCAACATGTTTCAAGCAGACCACCATAGTCCCGATGCCAAAGAACACTACGGTAACCTGCCTAAATTACTACTGACCCGTAGCACTCACGTATGTAGCCATGAAGTGCTTTGAAAGGCTGGTCATGGCCCACATCCCAGAAACCCTAGACCCACTCCACTTTGCATACCACCCAAAATCATCCACAAATGATACAATTTCAAATCGCACTACACACTGCCCTTTCCCACCTGGACAAAAGGAACACCTACATGAGAATGCTATTCACTGACTACAGCTTAGCGTTCAACACCATAGTGCCCACAAAGCTCATCACTAAGCTAAAGACCCTGGGACTTAAACACCTCCCTCTGCAACTGGATCCTGGACTTCCTGACAGGCTGCCCCCAGGTGGTAAGGGTAGGTAACAACACATCTGTCACGCAGATCCTCAACAAGGGGGCCCCTCAGGGGTGCGTGCTCAGTCCCCTCCTGCACTCCCTGTTCACTCATGACTTCATGGTCAGGCACGACTCCAACACCATCATTAAGTTTGCCGATGACACAACAGCGGTAGGCCTGATAAACAACAATGACGAGACAGCATATAGGGAGGTCAGAGATCTGTCCGTGTGGTGCCAGGACAATAACCTCTCCCTCAACGTTATCAAGACAAAAGGAGATGATTGTGTACTACAGGAAAAGGAGGACCAAGCACGCCCCCATTCTCATCGACAGGGCTGTAGTTGAGCAGGTTGAGAGCTTCAAGTTCCTTGGTTTCCACATCACCAACAAACTATCATGGTCCGAGCACACCAAGACAGACGTGAAGAGGGCAGGACAAAACCTGGCATGGGTCCTCAGAACCTCAAAATGTTCTACAGCTGCACCATCCTGACTGGTTGCATCACCGCCTGGTATGGCAACTGCTCGGCATCTGACCGCACGGCACTACAGAGGATAGTGCGTACGGCCCAGTACATCACTGGGCCACCAAGCTTCCTGCCATCCAGGACCTCTATACCAGCCGGTGTCAGCGGAAGGCCCTAAAAATTGTCAAAGACACCAGCCACCCTAGTCATAGACTGTTCTCTCTGATTCCGCATGTCAAGCAGTACTGGAGCACCAAGTCTAGCTCCAAAAGGCTTCTTAACAGCCATAAGACTCCTGAACAGCTAATCAAATGGCAACCCGGACTATTTGCATTGTCCCCCTCACCCCCATTTTTACACTGCTGGTAATCTCTGTTTATTATCCATGCATAGACACTTTACCTCTGCATACATGTACATATTACCTTAATTACCTCACCTAACCGGTGCCCCCGCACATCGACTGTACCTGTACCCCCTGTATATATCCTCGATATTGTTATTTTACTGCTGCTCTTTAGTTCTTTTTTACTTTTATTTCTTATTTTTCACTAAACACATATTTTTCTTAAAACTGCATTGTTGGTTAAGGGCTTGTAAGTAAGGTCTACACCTGTTGTATTCGGCGCATGTGACAAATATAATTTGATACCACCATAGAAATAGAATGAATGTAGAATGTCATTCTTTATGGGTACCACCAGCTGCCTCCTAGGAGGGCCCTGCTTCTGTTACTATAGACACAGAGATAAACTGTGGGACATTGTTGGATGGGTGATAAACATGTAAGCATTTAAACGACTGAGCAGGTAGCTCCCTCTCCTCTGTGGTGTGGCCCCAGCCCCTTGTGGCTCCAGGGGGTCACATATACAGATACAGCCGCACTCCTCCCTCCCTCCATCTTTCTGCATTCCCCTCATCATTCATCAGGCAGGTCTGAATATTCATGAGGATACTTCGGCCTGTGTTCCTGACTGGGGGGGTTAATGGAGCCTCTGGCGTGTGTGTGTGTGTGTGTGTGTGTGTGTGTGTGTGTACTGTAATCAAATCACTCCTGCCCCTCATCTCCCACCAGTGGAGCGGGAGCTACGCTACACACATACAGCGCCATGCTAACCTGCTTGCCCACGGCTCCACAGGTAGGAGAGCCTCGGATGTGAAGGGCTCGCTAGTCGCTACGCTAGCAGACAAATAGACGGTCATTATCTACCATTAACATCCGTGGCTAACGCGGCACACATACTGTGCAGTGGACGATCTCACAATGGACGCCTCATAGATCATTGATGGAGAGAGGAGTGCTGCTGGGAATGAGAGGACAAAAGCAATAAAGATAAAAACTTTTTTCCCATCACAGAGAGGAGTTATAATAAACCATTGACATGGGCTGCGTTCCAAATTGCACTCTATTTCCTTTATAGAGCATTACTTTTGACCAGGGCCCAGTTTTATTAGTCATATGCACGGGATATGGATGGTATACATCGTCCAACGAAATGCTTACTTGCAGGCTCCTTCTCGACAATGTAACAGCAATAACAAATAATAAAAGATTAGAATGCAAACATAAAGTAAATGGCAGCAGAATTTATAGTCCAATATTTACACGTGTATTGGGTAGGGGGCAAGTGTATAAATTGAGCCGTATAATAGGAGTGTGGTTGCAGCAGTTGTGATGTGTGTGTTGCATGAATGTACTGCTACTGAACATTAGGAAAACATGCAATTTCCATGACTTAGATTGCCCCAGGTGAAGGCTATGATCCCTTATTGATGTCACTTGTTAAATCCACTTCAAAATCAGTGTAGACACAGGTTAAAAAAGGATTGTTAAGCATTGAGACATGGATTGTGTATGTGTGCCATTCAGAGAGTGAATGAATGAGCAAGACAAAATATTTAAGTGTCTTTGAAGGCAGCATGGTAGTAGGTGCCGGGCGCACCAGTTTGAGTCTGTCAAGAACTGCAACGCTGCTGGATTTTTCATGCTCAACAGTTTCCCGTCTGTATCAAGAATGGTCCACCACCCAAAGGACATCCAGCCAACTTGACACAACGGTGGGAAGCCTTTGAGTCAATGTCGGCCAGCATCCCTGTGGAACGCTTCCAACATCTTGTGGAGTCCATGCCCTGGCGAATTCGGAGGGCAAAAGGGAGTGTAACGCAATATTAGAAAGATGTTCATAATATTTTGTCCACTCAGTGTACATGTGTGCGTACGTCTGTGCGCTTGTTTGTATGAGTGAGTTTATGTATGCTAAGGAGCAGAGAATCAGACAGGGGGTCAGTTCAAGTGTTCAGCAGTCTGATGGCTTGTCAATAGTAGTGCACTACATAGGTCAATAGGGTGCAATTTGGGACAAATCCATAGTCACAGAAATAAATCATATGTAAACAAGCTTAATTTCATATTCTTAATTAGGATTTGAGTGTTTTTAACAGAAAAGCAAGTGCATCTTTTCTATGCTATCCCGCTTACAATGTGCTAAACAATTTAACAAACATCCCTCAATGAAAAATGTTGTGATGAGGAGTCAATAGGTTACAGCAAACAGAAAGCTTTCAAGTCATCACCTAGGTGACTAACCGTGGCTTACACATGGATATCCTCTAGTACTAATAGTAAAAGCACATGCAACACCAGCAGTATGTTTAGAGTTTTACATTTTGTTTTAAAATATCGTCCTCGTGAGAATGTTATAGCAGGCCATGCAAGCTTTTACCGGCATTCGGTTATGCCGTAATAATCGCCCCCAACCCTCCACTCACTCATAAACAAAGCCTTGTAAAACAATGATGCAACACACTTCCCCTACCTTTTACATTTCCTTTATTGTTTGTATTCTTATCTTTCATTATTTCTTATTGTTGTTGCATTGTCGAGAAGGAACCTGCAAGTAAGCATTTCCTTGGACGGTGTAGACCATCTGCATTCCCTACATACAACTAATAAAACTTTAAACTTTAACATCTCAATAAAAATGACCACAGAGCGTATCACAAAAGAAAGAGAGGTTGTTGTTTTTTTAAGTTAACAACCGAGTTCAAGCATCTATTATTTATCCCTTTGTCCCTTTAATATTCAGAACTAACTATACTTTTAGTTTCAGTCCTGGAGGCACAGGACAAGCACAGTGCGCGTTCCACTCGCCCAGTAAGTTTAAATATAAATTGTTGTTGCAGAACACAGCACCGCCACCGAATAAATTATGAATATTCCATTTTCATTCTGTATTCCGTTCTTGCTGAGTAAGTGTTGGTAATTTATCATTCTATTCTGCTTCCCGCTTACAAGCCGTTATTAGCACATTTTAGGAATGTATAATGCCAAATCTTTTTTTCTTCCTAGAAAGTGGAGCAGTTTGTGTGGGTTCGTGCGTACACAGCAGGTGGAGGAGACCACACAGGTAAGGCATGACACACTAACAATCCGCTGACTCTCACACCGAACCATTGCTCCCTATCTGAGGAACTCCCTTCCCTCATGGTTCAGATGTTTCAGAGTGAAAAAGAAAAAGTGTGAACAAGATTAACTGCAAAACACTAAGTGACTATAACTAAACTCTGCCTCTCAGTGAGATGTATGACGCAATCCATCATGCACCAACCAACCATTATCAGACAGGCCAGACCAGATAAGCAAGTCCACAGAGTCGTCAGCACACACTACAGTCATAGTTCACAAATTACTGTATGTACGTACATGGTATGGGTTGTTTGCCTCTGTTTGAAAGCCAGTAACTAATTTCTGCATCTTGCTGTCATCCCTTCATGACACTTGATAAATGTGTTTAGGCAATGAGACATATGACCACTTTCTCCAATCCCGCCTGTGAGAGGTTACATGCGTGTTGTGTTAATACCAGGCATAGAGTTGTACTACTCTGTTCACCTGCTCTGGGGTGAAGTGTACCCTAGGTACAGATCTAGGATCAACTTCCACACTCATAACCTTAACCATTCGCGGGGGAAACGCATAACTGACCAGAGGTCTAGGTCTAGGGGCAAGTTCACCCTGCCCCTGTCCACCCAGACACAGGCTCCACCCAGACGTAGATATTTTCATGATGTATATTAATGTTGACATCATTTGGGGCCTTACCTTGTCTCGGTCCTCCACCAGGTCAGCAAGCAGGTCATCCAGGTCCAAGATGCCCCCGTCACAGTACTCCATGCGGTGGGTCCGAACCAGGAAGTCCTCCCCATTCTGGTAGGCACACGGAAAACATGGAGACATGAGCCTGATAAGAACCTGATCAGGTGGTTATTGGGTAAAAACACACTTTAAATGGTCCTGTATGGCTCAGTTGGTAGATCATGGCGCTTGCAACGACAGGTTTGTGGGTTCGATTACCGGGGCCACCCATGCATAAAATGTATGCACGCCTGACCGAGTCGCTTTGGATCAAAGCAGCCGCTAAATGGTATACATTTACACTTCTGAAAAGCAGTTATTGTTGAAATGGTACCTTTTGCAACCTGCTAATATGAATACAGTAAACTGCAGCAAAAGCGTAATTTCCTCAAACCTTCATAAGACAAAACTGGGTTATGAAGCGCCAAATGGCTGCACTGTTTCCTCTTATATGGTTGAGAAGAGGATAACACATTGTGTGTGTTGTTTTTGTTTACTTACCTCATTATTATTTCCTAACAACAGGTTATCAAAATGTATGACAATAGCCAATTACAGTAGTTGTGTTTGTGTAAGTGGTGTCGGGGGCATGTGGGGGGGGGTTCTTCAAAGTAAATAAGGCATACTTGTTGAATGCCAACTACCAAACCCTTCGCTCATGTATTTTCAAGTCTATCACCTTGATCGCACATTCTTCTGTCCCTTTTACAGATCAGTAGCAGTAGCATAGCGCAATGCATTATGGCCATTGTAGTTAATTACCACGTTTTCTGAGCTGTGTCGAATATTGGCCTGTTTGAAACTACAACTCCCGACGACATCACACAGTTCAGGCTTGATCTGATTTATCTCTAGAGAAACTCAGCAATGTGTGCATCTAGCTCACGGAAAATTATGAACAAAATAGAATTCAAAATAATTGAACAGACATTGGTCAATTAGTAATTAAAAAAAAAAGAAAATAACACTAATAAACAGTATTGTCTGAGAGGTGGCCACACAACTCTAGCCAACAGGTCAAATGCACAAAAAGCAAGATTTGGAGAAGTTTAGGATGTAGGGCTCTATTTTTGGCTGGCGTTAAGGTGGCACTAGCGTCAAATGCACATTAGTAGGCAATTTAATTATGTACAGTGCCTTGCAAAAGTACTCATCCCCCTTGGTATTTTTCCTGTTGTGTTGCATTACAACCTGTAATTTAAAATTGATTTTATTTGGATTTCATGTAATCAACATACACAAAAATAGTCCAAACTGGTGAAGGGAAATGAAAAAAAAAAACGGGTTTTAAAAAAAATCTTTAAAAAAATTGAAAAGTGCTGGCGCAGTGGTTAAGGGCGCTGGCGCAGTGGTTAAGGGCGCTGGCGCAGTGGTTAAGGGCGCTGGCGCAGTGGTTAAGGGCGCTGGCGCAGTGGTTAAGGGCGCTGGCGCAGTGGTTAAGGGCACTGGCGCAGTGGTTAAGGGCACTGGCGCAGTGGTTAAGGGCACTGGCGCAGTGGTTAAGGGCACTGGCGCAGTGGTTAAGGGCACTGGCGCAGTGGTTAAGGGCACTGTACTGCAGCGCCAGCTGTGCCACCAGACACCCTGGGTTCGCGCCCAGACTCTGCCGTAACCGGCCGCAATCGGGAGGTCCGTGGGGCGACGCACAATTGGCCCAGCGTCATCCGGGTTAGGGAGGGCTTGGCCGGTAGGGATGTCCTTGTCTCATCGCGCACCAGCGGCTCCTGTGGTGGGCCGGACGCAGTGCACGCTAACCAAGGTTGCCAGGTGCACGGTGTTTCCTCTGACACATTGGTGCGTCTGGCTTCCGGGTTGGATGCTTCTTAACACAGTGCGGCTTGGTTGGGTTGTGTATCGGAGGACGCATGACTCTCAACCTTCGTCTCTCCCGAGCCCGTACGGGAGTTGTAGCGATGAGACAAGATAGTAGCTACTAAACAATTGGATACCACGAAAAAGGGGTAAAATTAAACAAAAAGGACAAAAAAATTTTTTTATGGAAAAGTGGTGCGTGCATATAAACTCAGCAAAAATAGAAACGTCTCTTTTTCAGGACCCTTTCGTAAAAATCCAAATAACTTCACAGATCTTCATTGTAAAGGGTTTAAATTCTTGGTGACAGGGGGCAGTATTGAGTAGCTTGGATGAATAGCGTGCCCAGAGTGAACTGCCTCCTACTCTGTCCCAGAAGCTAATATATGCATATTATTAGTAGTATTGGATAGAAAACACCCTGAAGTTTCTAAAACTGTTTGAATGATGTCTGTGAGTATAACAGAACCCATATGGCAGGTGAAAACCTGAGAAAAATCCAACCAGGAAGTGGGAAATCTGAGGTTTGTAGTTTATCTCTTTTTGCCATTCCAATATACAGTGTAAATGGGGTCATATTGCACTTTCTAAGGCTTCCACTAGATGTCAACAGTCGTTAGAACTTTGTTTGAGGTTTCTACTGTGAGGTGGGGGCGAATGAGAGCTGATTGGGCCAGGTGTCTGGCAGAGTGCCACAGGCTCTGAGGCGCGGTCACGAGAGAGTTAGCTCTCGTTCCATTGCTTTTCTACAGACATAGGAATTCTCCGGTTGGAACATTATTGAACATTTATGATAAAAACATACTAAAGATTGATTCTATACTTCCGGGTTGGATGCAGTGCGGCTTGGTTGGGTTGTGTTTCGGAGGACGCATGACTTTCGACCTTAGTCTCTCCCGAGCCCGTACAGGAGTTGTAGCGATGAGACAAGATAGTAACTACTAATAATTGGATACTATGAAATTGGGATGAAAAGGGGGTAAAAAAATGTTTTAATAAAAAATATATAATGTTGGAGAGGAGTAAAACAGTGAGCCGACTTTTTAGCTATGCATTGTAGGCAGAGCCACATTATTTTAGCCAAGCAGGCCCCATTTTGGATGTGCGTAAAACCCTCCATCGTCTGCATTGTTTTAATATTATACACCCTTGGCAGAAAATTATTGGTTTCGTTTTGTTTAGAATTTGTTAGGCCTTATCAAAAACTAATTTAATCTTGTTTGACAATGTTTGGCATGTCCATGCTCAGCCATAATGCAATTTACAGTAGGCCTAGCCCCTATATCAGTGTGAATGCTGTTGAAGACATACAATTACTTAACAATGTGGACTGCAAATGTGTTCAAGTTAGGCCTACATTTTGTTATTTCGTTTCTGTTAGCCATTTAAACTATAAATGGACTAACATTGGAATTAGATTTGATTCCAAGGCAATACATAAGACCATAAATACACAACCTGAAGCAACCATATTTCGCCGTGGATCACGTCCTGATTGGCCAGTTGAGGGTCACACCCACAAGTTGTTCATTTATCAAAACCCATCCCTTTTGCGCCAACGTCAGCAATAATGCGCCAATAATTGTGATCGTGAAAATAACAAAAATATTTGAACCTATAGTGCTACCGCCTGCGCTTAGAGTTACCATTGTGTTAGGTTTGTTACAATAGTCCCTAATGTTACGCAAAGAATAAGTGTCAAGCTTCATGCAACACAAATCAAATCAGATTGACCCTGCTCAGATTCACCTGCTAACAGCTCAATGATATTTACAATAGCAAGTGTGTCGGCAACTACTAGGCCAATAGCCTCAGTGTTTTAGTGGATCATTAGTGGAGCTAGCCTGGGTACCAGACTGGTAACCCGGCGTCAGTGGAGCATCATCGTGTTACGAATGGGCATCTTGCTCTGCTGCATCAAAGTCAGGCTTACACTATCAATAGGGGTCTGGCTTTAACAATGGCCCATGACAGAGAAAAAAAAAAGTCAATTTGTTTAAAACAAATAGTCAAGCTGTAATCTCAATGCCAGACACAGGGCCAGCCTCTACATTCCGTGAGTGGTACTGTATGGGTACCAGAACGATACAACCACACTTGACAGTGGTGTAAAATAGAACAATTGAGAAAGAGATAAATCAAATGTACAAGTCTAAATTAATTGTGAATTATAACGAAAATCTGTGTGTGTGTTTGGCTCAACGCACACACACACACACACAGTCGAGGGTACTCAGCGTTACCTTATGGGAGCAGAGAAACGGATTTAGGCTTACACAGATCCTCTCTCACACATCAAAACAAGAACCCAACTGTAGCACATCTAATCTCCAGGCATAGCACGAATACTTCCCTTGAAAAACAGGTTTCACCAGTGGGAAGACCTGCACATTTTTCTCCCTGAGCAGGTGCATGGCACAGTTGTATGAGAGTGAAGTTTCCCTTAGGTACAGATATAGGATCACCTTCCCTCCCCCAATCCAAACCTTAACCATTAGTGGGTAAAATACCAAAAGTGAACCCGGATCAGCATATCAGGGCAACCTCACCAGCCAACCTTCAGGAATGGAGACTGCCGATTGGCTCTCTCCCAGTGACAGAGGAATTAAAGGAAACACCCATAACACTAGAGAGACACTGCACCTGACTGCTCATTCAAATCACTCGGTGCATCAGGATTTAGCCTAATTGGCAGTATTTCAGCTAGCTCTCTTGATATATGCATACTCCCATCTGGTTAGTATGTAGATTATTTTGCCAAACATCTCAAGGCACTTAAAAAAAAATGGAATTATTATCTTGCCTAGTTTCTACCACTCTTCCTTAATCCCGTGTCATTACGTGACACTTCAAGAGAGTACATTGAAAAACAAAATCAGGACAGAAAAATCTGTCTTAAATTCTTGTTGTCAAACTCCATAAATTCCCATGTGTCATGGAAATTCACATTTCTTGAGTCCCCTTCAAACCAACGGGACATGTGGCAATGGTGGATCAGTCAACACAATAGAATTAGGCCTAACAGTGACAGTCAGAGGGTACATTTCAGCAAATTACACCGCTAAGTCGCCCATTTGAAGCGATATCTCGAGAGCGTTGAAGCGCATAACGATTAGTGAAGCGCTTCGTCGCTAAATTCGGGGCGCTGGTTTTTCACACTTTAATCCTCCCAACACAATTACACAGCTGAAGGGAAATGTGTTGGATTAGCGTAAGAGAAGAAAAAGAATGAATGAACAAGCCAATAGAAAGCTATGGAGTACCTCAGAGGAGGTACAAGAGAAAGGGAACTGTAATGAACATAGCACTTCAATGTATTATTAGAAGGGAGAGGAACAGCAGCATAGGAAGTAGTGCTTTGCTCTAGCTACAGAAGCTACTGTACATAGGAAGTAGTGCTTTGCTCTAGCTACAGTACATAGGAAGTAGTGCTTTGCTCTAGCTACTGTACATAGGAAGTAGTGCTTTGCTCTAGCTACTGTACATAGGAAGTAGTGCTTTGCTCTAGCTACTGTACATAGGAAGTAGTGCTTTGCTCTAGCTACTGTACATAGGAAGTAGTGCTTTGCTCTAGCTACTGTACATAGGAAGTAGTGCTTTGCTCTAGCTACTGTACATAGGAAGTAGTGCTTTGCTCTAGCTACTGTACATAGGAAGTAGTGCTTTGCTCTAGCTACTGTACATAGGAAGTAGTGCTTTGCTCTAGCTACTGTACATAGGAAGTAGTGCTTTTCTCTAGCTACAGTAGCTACTGTACATAGGAAGTAGTGCTTTGCTCTAGCTACAGTAGCTACTGTACATAGGAAGTAGTGCTTTGCTCTAGCTACAGTAGCTACTGTACATAGGAAGTAGTGCTTTGCTCTAGCTACAGTAGCTACTGTACATAGGAAGTTGTGCTTTGCTCTACGTATTGTAGCTACTGTACATAGGAAGCAGTGCTTTGCTCTACCTATTGTAGCTACTATACATAGGAAGCAGTGCTTTGCTCTAGCTACAGTAGCTACTGTACATAGGAAGCAGTGCTTTGCTCTACCTACAGTAGCTACTGTACATAGGAAGTAGTGCTTTGCTCTAGCTACAGTAGCTACTGTACATAGGAAGTAGTGCTTTGCTCTAGCTACAGTAGCTTTTGTGAGTTTGTGAGAAACCCGTAAAATGCCCACTTTTCGAACAGCAACAACTTTATGAGAGAGGAAAATGCCACGCTGTCAAATGTCAACACAAGGCAGGTTACAATTGACACTGGTTTATTTGACAAAAGCAATGTCTCCCCAAATTGTTTGGGATCCGTTCGACAGGAGTGCAGTTATTTTGTTTATTTATCGCGACAAATGATGGAAACTGTGATTCTCAAATTTGTTAGGCGGGGCACGTGATGTCAACACATAACTGTGAAGCTCCACTTCACATTTCATTCTGATAAATCAATGTTTCAACTATAAATAGAATGTTTCTTTGCAGGATCCTTGTACTGACTTTCAAGAAATGCTAAATTGTGAATCCATGATAACAATGACAGAGAAATCTGATGAGCTCAAGGGACAATCACAGCAGAACAACATGATTGTGTACAGATTCTCCACGTGAGACCTGGACAGACTGATTACCAGGCCGTGTACTCAAAGCATGAGTGGACCAACTGGCAAGTGTCTTCGCTGACATTTTCAACCTCTCTCTGGCCGACTCTGTAATACCGACATGTTTCAAACAGACCATCCCTGTGCCCAAGAAAGCGAAGGAAACATGCCTAAATGATTACCTCCCCGTAGCACTCACATCAGTAGCCAACTGCTTTGAAAGGCTGGTGTTGCTACAGATGCTGGTTCAATACCCGTGCCAGCCTCGACTGGGAGACCCATGAGTTGACTGTAGGTTTTGTGTTTCTCTCTCTCTAAAAACAGAAATAACTAATTCTAAATAACAAACTGGCTTTATTTACAAATTAGTAACAATGTCTCAACCCATGTTCAAGAATGGCCTTTTTCCTCGCTAATTTTATGTTATTTATAAACAAAATCTCCAAAATATATATATATATATATTTTTTTAAATAAAGCTAATATTATTCATTTAGAATTATATAAAAGCCCCTTGGATATTCTCACAAATATATTATTAACCCTGTTATTAGCAGGACAATATATATTGGTCATGGCTCCCGAGTGGCGCGCAATGGGATTGCCTTGCAGTTCTCCAGCTGTATCCACTGAAAGCGCGTGAGGTTCAAGGCGCCAGGGGGCACGGGATGGGCCGCAGAGAAGACAGACCTAGACCTTGGGGAAGGGAGGAGGAGGAAAGGGGAGCGGGGGTGGACCCCCACCCAGCCACACTGGGTAGCACAGAGCAACACTTTAAGCGGCATTGCACTAATAATGGCGCTGACTAGGGAAACGTTCCCACTGTTCTTAGTGCCAGTCTGCACGTTCAAACCAAAACAATGTAACTGATAATGGAATCTTTATGCTTTCGTTGATAAAATAATGATAAAAATACTCTTTCAAAATGCCAATGTTTATTTAGTGATGGATACATAACGAATTACTATGGGAATAAACATCACTGAATTACAGAAATATTGGAACAAACTTGTCTAATGAAGGCAAACAAATTGTTGCTTACCAGAAAATACTCTTTCAACCACACACGGTCACGTTGTACAGAACCATTAAGGTTATTAGCAGGTAACTGGACAATAGACTTGCCTAGGAGGGTAGGGGAGAATGCTATCATCAAATGTATTTCTTAGTTAGGTTGGCTGTATCACAACCGGCAGTGATTGGTTACAATTTCAGTTTAATCCACCAGAAAAGACAAAACAAATAGAATAAAAAGTATTATTATTATTATTATTATTATGCATCACATCTGACCGTGATTGGGAGTCCCATAGGGCGGCGCACAATTGGCCCAGCGTTTCGCTCCCGCTAAAAACAGAAATACATTTTTTGGCCATTACTCAGATTACAATCGCTCACTTTATTTTATTTTTTATTTTTTATGAAATAACCTCAAAAATATCATTATATATTATCAAGTTGATGGCACAGTCATATAGCCCGGCACCTACATACAGCTGAGTGACTCACTCATTCATGGATTTGTATCAAAATAAATAAGCACCAACATGCTTTCTTATAGTCTTTAATAAAGAAATGTTTTGGTTATCCTGACCTGGACACCATGTACAGTATTATCAAAAAATATGACATGCCTGCAAACCAATATACCAACACCCCTCTGTATTTTGATACCTTGTGGATGGTGGCTCCGGAGTGGATAGGAACGCCACTATGCAAGTAACCATTTCAATGGAATGTTCATGATGTCAATGTGACAACTGTCGATAGATGTAGCTGGTAAATTTGCTCTGACTATGTACTCCGATTTCAGAGCGCTCACGTCGGAGTGTGCCAGACCGCAGAATAACTGATGAATTTACGAATGCTCAACACCCATTGAATATGGCCGGGGTCAGTAAACGTTGGCAAAAAAGCGTAATAAAATTGTTGCCAGAAGCACAGGTACAGTCACCAACGCTCTGGATAACATAAAAACAGCCTAACCAACTCTGCTAGGTCGAGTAAAATGGTAAAAGTGAGCTGTTCCCTCATGTGTCTGGAAGTAGCTAGCAAGCTAGCCAGTTAGCTTGGGTGCTTGACTGCTGTTGAACTTACAACACACCCGTAGTATAAACCCACCTTCACTCTTGACATCTTTGATTGTTTAGTACATGGCCTCACATGTGAATCCTTAATGAGATGGGCGGGCTAAGGCTTAAGAGGGTGTGAACGATGCTGAATGGGTGCAGACAAAGAAGAGCTCTCTAGTCGGTGTAGCAAAACATTCAAGGGCCATTTCCTCAAAAAGTGAGGTTACAAGTTTATCAACTTTCAAAGCAGAATTACTTTCCCATTGTTCCTCAACTGTAGTGTATGATATACCATTTTCTAGTGCCGAGTCTCTACTTTTATCCAATGTAAAAAACACCATTTCAAATTTTCCTACATACGACCAAATTGAGCCGGTCGGTCACATATATAATTCCTTCTACGCGTTCTCCTCCTTTTACCGTCAGTGCACAACACATCAGCTGTCTGTGAACAGGTGAAAAAACCTTTCCAAGCCAAATCTTCACATCATGACAGCTAACCACTACACAGAGCCTACATTGTCGTCATAGTCAACTTGAACTAAGGCGTTAGTAAACCCGCTACAATCATGCAGTACAGTGTACAGCCAGAAATCAGTTTAGCAGTTACACAGGCGGGCCACGATGGTAATAAATTAATAAAACCAAAAGCTTACCTCGACTAGGAAGAGTTCCAGTGTTGTGCCGGGTGTTTGAGTAGGCTAAATTAGCTGCATTTGCTAGCTAAGTGAATATACACTGCTCAAAAAAATAAAGGGAACACTTAAACAACACAATGTAACTCCAAGTCAATCACACTTCTGTGAAATCAAACTGTCCACTTAGGAAGCAACACTGATTGACAAGAAATTTCACATGCTGTTGTGCAAATGGAATAGACAACAGGTGGAAATTATAGGCATTTAGCAAGACACCCCCAATAAAGGAGTGGTTCTGCAGGTGGGGACCACAGACCACTTCTCAGTTCCTATGCTTCCTGGCTGATGTTTTGGTCACTTTTGAATACTGGTGGTGCTTTCACTCTAGTGGTAGCATGAGACGAAGTCTACAACCCACACAAGTGGCTCAGGTAGTGCAGCTCATCCAGGATGGCACATCAATGCGAGATGTGGCAAGAAGGTTTGCTGTGTCTGTCAGTGTAGTGTCCAGAGCATGGAGGTGCTACCAGGAGGCAGGCCAGTACATCAGAAGACGTGGAGGAGGCCATAGGAGGGCAACAACCCAGCAGCAGGACCGCTACCTCTGCCTTTGTGCAAGGAGGAGCAGGGGGAGCACTGCCACAAATGTGCATGTGTCTGCTCAAACGGTCAGAAACAGACTCCATGAGGGTGGTATGAGGGCCCGACGTCCACAGGTGGGGGTTGTGCTTACAGCCCAACACCGTGCAGGACGTTTGGCATTTGCCAGAGAACACCAATATTGGCAAATTCGCCACTGGCGCCCTGTGCTCTTCACAGATGAAAGCAGGTTCACACTGAGCACATGTGACAGACGCAACAGTCTGGAGACACCGTGGAGAACATTCTGCTGCCTGCAACATCCTCCAGCATGACCGGTTTGGCGGTGGGTCAGTCATGGTGTGGGGTGGCATTTCTTTGAGGAGACGCACAGCCCTCCATGTGCTCACCAGAGGTAGCCTGACTGCCATTAGGTTCCAAGATGAGATCCTCAGACCCCTTGTGAGACCATATGCTGGTGTGGTTGGCCCTGGGTTCCTCCTAATGCAAGACAATGCTAGACCTCATGTGGCTGGAGTGTCAGCAGTTCCTGCAAGAGGAAGGCATTGATGCTATGGACTGGCCCGCCCGTTCCCCAGACCTGAATCCAATTGAGCACATCTGGGACATCATGTCTCGCTCCATCCACCAACGCCACGTTGCACCACAGACTGTCCAGGAGTTGGCGGATGCTTTAGTCCAGGTCTGGGAGGAGATCCCTCAGGAGACCATCCGCCACCTCATCAGGAGCATGCCCAGGCGTTGTAGGGAGGTCATACAGGCATGTGGAGGCCACACACACTACTGAGCCTCATTTTGACTTGTTTTAAGGACATTACATCAAAGTTGGATCCGCCTGTAGTGTGGTTTTCCACTTTAATTTTGAGTGTGACTCCAAATCCAGACCTCCATGAGTTGATCAATTTGATTTCCATTGATAATTTTTGTGTGATTTTGATGTCAACACATTCAACACACTACAGTGCTAGCTAGCTGTAGCTTATGCTTTCAGTACTAGATTCATTCTCAGATCCTTTGATTGGGTGGAAAACATGTCAATTCATGCTGCAAGAGCTCTGACAGGAGGACGTCCTCCAGAAGTTGTCATAATTACTGTGCAAGTCTATGGAATGGGTTAAGAACCATGAGCCTCCGAGGTTTTGTATTGAAGTCAATGTACCCAGTGGAGGACAGAAGCTAGCTGTGTGTGCTGCTGAGGCTACTATTGACATTCATTGCAGAAAAGTGTGTTTTAATCAATTATTTGGTGACAAGTGAATATATTTAGTATATTCTTTTTGTTTCACAATTTATATTTTCATGAAGTTCACTGAGGAAGATGGTCCTCCCCTTCCTCCTCTGAGGAGCCTCCACTGCTCAAAAAATATATAATATTGATGGACACATAGCTACAGAGAACTCATGGCTGTCTGAGTCTTACCATATTGGCACGGGCTATGGCTATAACCTGAGTGGCAGGGACAAACCATGCAGCTACACTACCTTCCCTTTTCCACTGAGAGAGGGTGACTGACATTCCTCTGTGTGCCTTCTCCACACAGACCCAGGATATCTCTGTTTAAGCCAAGGACACCGGACATTGTCTATGAATGCTGTCACACCAGTGACAGGCAATTAGAGAGCTGCAAAGTTCATGGTTTACGATAGAGTGGATCCTCGCCAGCCAACCCCTTGATTGTTCCTAGGATGAATCTCACTAGACGCAGGTAATTTCACTTTGTGGGACCCTGGGTTTGTTTTGATCATGTCCGAGGGATTTCTAGGTCAGTGAGATGTGTTTCACACATAATTGGCCACAAAGAGGCTTCTACTAATTCTACCAATTGAAGCCAGACATAATTTAGACAAGGGTAGCTAGGCAGCCACATATTGTAAGTCCCTGAGTTTTTTTCCCATGTGACCTGATCAGGACAAACTCAGGGTCCCTTAACCAATGACAGGGGGAAAACTTGCCTGGATGTTGGGCTGCAACTGAAATCCAGTGTGCGTCCCAAATGGCACCCTATTTCCTATATAGTTCACTACTTTTTCAACTTAGGGCCTTGTCAAAAGTAGTGCACTTTATAGGGAAAAGGATGCCATTTGGGACGCAAACCCAGTCAGCCCAGGGCCTGGGGAGAACTGGCAGATGAGAGCCCACCAACGCAGGTGGGTGCCTGGGTGGAAGCTCTAATGGGAAGCCATCCATCCCCACTGCCTGCCTGGCATAACCCTGTCCATCACCGGCCTCCTGCCATCGCGCCAGGGAAAAACCAGCTGATAACACTGAGCTGTCAGCCACCCTAATCCCCCATCAATCAGAGGACAAAGGCTGTTGTCCGCCACACAGGCTAGGCGAAACGATGCAGAGCACATCAAACAGAGTCCCACCTGCACAGGGAGATACTGACCGTTTCAACAGAGCCACATAGAACATCTCTAGACAGCTGCATGCTAGCTGGGGCACATGATACTCATATAGACCACTAACACCTGGCTTTCTGGTGCTTACAAAGAAAGTGATTAAAAGTTATTTACAATGTGTCCCGTTGATTTGTAGCCTGGCATATACACTCTGTCCAGAATAATAACATGGTGGTTTCAAGTATCTGTATCTATGGCTTGGAAATTTTGCAACGAAATCCAGTTTCTATTGGACAAATGCAGGTAAGTCCCTCCCCGTTTCGTACCATTTGCTTCCGCTTGGTTAATGGTAAACGGTTTCCGTTTCAAGAGTTAATGAATATAGCCTAATGTAGGAAAATATGTAGTAGACTATTGTTTAAAAATTAAATTAATAATTAAAATGACAAACAAACCGGATTAAAAGGGAGGGTATAAAAACAAACGTCAGCCAAAGTAAAATACGTCAATATATTTCAAAAGAGCCCATTTTGCTTACCTGTTCCAGAATCTTTCGATACCTCTGGTTGGCTTGGTCTACCAACTCCCGAACTGTCCATTCTCCTTTACACGGAACGACCACTGCAGTTGCTCCAAAAGTTACAGTGACTTTCATGTTGTCCTTGTAATCCGAAAAAAAGTTATTTGAAGAACAGCCTTCTTTGATAATCTGTATATTCCTCTGTGATTCCTTCACATGCGAGAGGCTGCGAAGCGCTTGATACCGCACAAACCTCAACCGAAACCGGAGCAAAGATGTCACTGGACAAATTTACAATGACAAAATGACACGCGTGCATTAAAAAGTACAACTCAAAACTACAATTTACGATAATAAAAAACATTTGCTTTTCTCAATTATCGGTCAAATTAATAAACGAAGTAGCCTTCATTGTTTTGTCGGCTGAACTATACCTGTTGGTCATTTCACTGACATCCGGGAAGTTGATCAACATAAATCACGTCATGGGAGGTTTCCACTAGTTACCACAAACACAAAGTCAAAATTGGCTATTGTCCTATCGTAAAAATGTATCAAAATAAAAATGAATTTAAGATTAGGGAAAAGGTTAGCAGTGTGGTTAGGTCTAAAATCAGATTTTAAGAAGATACATTTTTTAAATGGGCATGGTTTATGACTGTGGCTGTGGTAACTAGTGATGACCCAATGTTAGGCTGTTGATAAACGTATCAACGATTGCTTCGAATATTTATCTTCTCAAAGATTCAACTTCGTCGTCTTTCCTACTTTAAGCCATTTTCTTTTTAACATGACAATGATCGTAAACTATGTAGAGCCAGTTTACCATAAACCCTGCTTTGATTTTATACCCTAAAAATATACAAGTTCAAAGCGGCATCATGCTTACCAAACAACCACGAGCAAATCACTGCCTAAACTTTGTTAAAGGGCCAATACGTCATTTATGGCGAGGGATTGAGACCTTAACATGCTAACCACTGCCATATAAAGTCAAAAGAAAAAACCTGAAGGAGGAAAGATTACTAGAAATGAACTGGGTTTAATCTGTGGATTCATTGTCTGGGGCATAACCTTGTGCATTTCAGGTAAAAAAAAAAAAAATTAAACTCAACGTTTCTATCCCAGGACAAATTAGCTAGCAACAGTAGGCTCGCTAGCTAAATTGCCATAAATGTATAATGATTTTCAACCTGTCCCCAAATAATATAGTTGGTTCAGAGTTTGTTTTGATATTTCAACCTGCGTGTCCTTATCATGTCTGGTGGGGTGGACAAAATCAACAAGCTTGTGTAACGGCTAGCTAGTTAGCGGTGGTGCGCGCTAATTGGTGACTTCACTTGCTCTGAGACCTTGAAGTAGTGGTTCCCCTTGCTCTGCAAGAGCCGTGGCTTTTGTGGAGCGATGGGTAACGATGCTTCGTGGGTGACTGTTGTCTGTGTGCAGAGGGTCCCTGGTTCGCGCCCGGCGAGGGGATGATTTAAAGTTATACTGCTACATTGATGCTGTTGACCCGGATCACTGGTTGCTGCGGAAAAGGAGGGGTGAGTGTAACAGCTAGCTAGTTAGCAGTGGTGCACGCTAGATAGGTCTAAAAGTATTTACTGCTGTGTATTGATTTTAAGAAAGGCATTGGTGGTTATGGTTAGGTATACTTTGGAGCAACGACAGTCCTTTTTCGCGAATGCGCACTGCATTGATTATAGGCAACGCAGGACACGCTAGATAAACTAGTAATATCATCAACCATGTGTAGTTATAACTAGTGATTATAATTGATTGATTGATTGTTTTTTATAAGATAAGTTTAATCCTAGCTAGCAACTTACCTTGGCTTCTTACTGCATTTGTGTAACAGACGGGCTCCTCGTGAGGCAGGTGGTTAGAGCGTTGGACTAGTTAACCGTAAGGTTGCAAGATTGAATCCCCGAGCTGACAAGGTAAAAATCTGTCGTTCTTCCTCTGAACAAGGCAGTTAACCCACCGTTCCTAGGCCGTCATTGAAAATAAGAATTTGTTCTTAACTGACTTACCTAGGTAAATAATAATAATAACTGTTATCTAGCGTGCACCACTGCTAACTAGCTAGCTGTTACACTCACCCCTCCTTTTCCGCAGCAACCAGTGATCCGGGTCAACAGCATCAATGTAGCAGTATAACTTTAAAACATCCCCTCGCCGGGCGCGAACCAGGGACCCTCTGGTTCTTAACTGACTTGAATGTGTTCTTAACTGACTTGCCTAGTTAAATAGTCCAAAATGACCGATTTCCGATTGTTATGAAAACTTGAAATCGGCCCTAATTAATCGGCCATTCCGATTAATCGGAACAAGCTTCAATGCCATACAACTCTCCTTCCGTGGCCTCCAACTGCTCTTAAATGCCAGTAAAACTAAATGCATGCTCTTCAATTGATCGTTACCCGCACCTGCCCGCCCGTCTAGCATCACTGCTCTGGATGGTTCTGACTTAGAATATGTGGACAACTACAAATACCTAGGTGTCTGGTTAGACTGTAAACTCTCCTTCCAGACTCACATTAAGCATCTCCAATCCAAAATTAAATCTAGAATCGGCTTCCTATTCCGCAACAAAGCATCCTTCAGTCATGCTGCCAAACATACCCTCGTAAACTGACTATCCTTCCGATCCTTTACTTCAGCGATGTCATTTACAAAATAGCCTCCAACACTCTACTCAGAAAATTGGATGCAGTATATCACAGTGCCATCCGTTTTGTCACCAAAGCCCAATATACTACCCACCACTGTGACCTATATGCTCTCGTTGGCTTGCCCTCGCTACATATTCATTGCCAAACCCGCTAGCTCCAGGTCATCTACAGGTCTTTGCTAGGTAAAGCCCCGCCTTATCTCAGCTCACTGGTCACCATAGCAGCACCTGCCCTTAGCACTCGCTCCAGCAGGTATATTTCACTGGTCACCCCCAAAGCCAAGTCGACCTTTGGCCGCCTTTCCCTCCAGTTCTCTGCTGCCAATGACTGGAACAAATTGCAACAATCACTGAAGCTGGAGACTTATATCTCCCTCACTAATTTTAAGCATCAGCTGTCAGGGCAGCTTACCGATCATTGCACCTATACATAGCCCATCTGTAAATAGCCCACCCAACTACCTTATCCCCATATTGTTATTTATTTTTTTGCTCCTTTGCACCACAGTATCTCTACTTGCACTGCACTATCCATCACTACACTGTTTAATTGCTCATTTGTAATTATTTCACCACTATGGCCTATTTATTGCCTTACCTCTCTAATCTTACTACATTTGCACACACTGTATATAGGTTTTTGTATTATGTAATTGACTGTACGTTTGTTTATCCCATGTGTAACTCTGTTGTTTGTGTCGCACTGCTTTGCTTTTTCTTGGCCCGGTCGCAGTTGTAAATGAGAACTTGTTCTCAACTGGCCTACCTGGTTAAATAAATGTGAAATAAAAAAAATGGCTTCCATCTATCCAATTCCCTTGTTTGCAGTCTATTTGGAATTCAGAATTAGTCCACTCCCTCACCCCATTTACAGTGCACCCACAACTCACTACCCTCGTCTCTTCTATCACATCCACTCAACTCATCCCCTCCTCCCATTCCTGAAAAGATCCCATAAATACCCCACCCGTCTCTCTTCTATCCTCAAAATAATCATAGAATTATTCTGTCATCTCATTACTACTGTAAACAGCTGGTAAATTGCTTTTACATTTTAAATAGCACATTAATGCATATAGACAGACTCCCCCTCTTATTCTTTCTGTTTTTCTAAAGGGAGTTTCTTTGGCCACATCTACCCCAAAAGCGCAAACTGATGGATTCATATAGTATGCTTTCCAAATGGCACCCTATTCAGGGAATAGGGTGCCATTTGGGACGCAGTCATAATCACAACAATCAATTACTTTTTCTGGCATTGTAATCCCCCTCTAGATACTGAACAATGCCTCCTTCCCTCTGCTCATCTCATCAGTAGAGAGAGAGAAAGAGAGAGAGAGAAAAGCCATCTGTGTAGGTAGCCCAGGCCAAGCTAGCCAATCCTGCATTGTGTCCTGTCCTCCTCCTCTCTGGTGGTCTGTTTATCCCACACACACTCAGAATAAAAATGTATGTTGGATGACACAGTGTTACACCTAGCATTTGCATCGCCATTGAGGAGAAATATGATTCAATTGGTGTTTTCCCCCACAATGTGATTGTAGTAGGAGGCGGACTAACTGTATAGTACTGTGGGACTTCGGGTTTTGTGCACGGACTTGGCAGTGGTCAAACCCATTCAACTTACATGAAATGGGTGTCATTGTAGGGTTATTATTGTGCTGCGGTATTGTCAATGTCCATACTGGAGCAGTGGCAGGTGAAGGATGAAAGCCATTACACAGACATTGGTGCTTCAGTGTGGTCATGCATTAAGACTCAACACAAAAGAAAGAGCTACATTATTGTCTCAGTGAGAGCGGTTCAGTCGACTATGGCACACACACACACACACACACACACACACACACTAATCTTGCTGTCCTTTCCTTTATCTCTATCTATCAGCAGTTGTCACAAAGTGCTTATTCAGATGCCAAGTCTAAAACCCCAAGAGAAAGCAATACAGATGTAGAAGCACAGTGGCTAGGAAAAACATACTAGAAAGGCAGGAACCTAGGAAGAATCCTAGAGAGGAACCAGGCGCTGTATAGTATCCCTCAATTATTTGTAGTACTTACGATAGCATTTTGTAGTATAGAATACTATGCAGTACAGGGATGGGCAACTGGCGGCTCTTTGTAGGCTGGCGGCCTTTTGTAGGCAAACGGATACATTTTTGGAACTCAGTCAGGGTCTCCACTTACTGTTGAGAGTTAGAATAATAGGATACACAAGGTGCAATTTCAAATGTGGTTGTGCAGCAGCAGTAGTTTTTCTCTTGTTATGTCAGTCACTGACTGTTACTCAATTAGTCAGCTAACATTTTGTAGATTGGTAAATTTGTCTAGCCAGCTAATTAAACTTGTAGTAATCATGGTTGAATTACTGACCGGGGGCCCCAATTGATTTTGTTAGTCACTCTCACTGCAAACATTTCTCTCCACCCTGTGGCAAAATGTATAGAATTCCAGGAAATTAGCTCTAAATCTTCATATTTTTCTCTCCACTGTCAAGCGGAAGGCTCTGACTGGATGTGGGTACACAGATCTATGATCCACTGCAGCCCCTCATGATGAGTTCAGATTTTCTATAGTAAATATTACAGTATTATCAACACAAAAAACGGTATTAAATACTACAGTAATGTCCACAAAAACACTACAGTCTGCAGAAACACTACAGTTGTTTTTATTATAGTAAATACTACAGTATTTCATTTGCAGATACCCTGCTCATTACCCTCCCCATATCTCAATTTGTGTCACACATAAGTGAGAATCCTACTACATGCCAAGTAAAGACCATATATTGTGTTCCCTACAAGTTTTTATTTTGTATTTTAAAAAAATATTTACCCTTTTTTCTCCAAAATGTTGTTTTATCCAATTGGTAGTTTACAGTCTTGTCCCATCGCTGCAACTCCCGTACCGACTTGGGAGAGGCGAAGGTCGAGAGCCGCGTGTCCTCCGAAACACAACCCAGCCGAGCCGCACTGCTTCTTGACACAATGCCGCTTCACCAAGAAGCTAGCCGCACCAATGTGTCGGAGGAAACACTGTATACCTGGCAACCGTGTCAACATATATTATAACATATATATATCCACAGGAGTCGCTAGAGCGTGATGGGACAAGAAGATCCCTGACAGCCAAACCCTCCCCTAACCTGGACGACGCTGGGCCAATTGTGCGCCACCCCATGGGTCTCCCGGTCGCGACAGAGCCTGGACTCAAACCAGGATCTCTAGCGGCACAGTTAGTACTGCGATGCAGTGCCTTAGACCACTGCGCCACACGGGAGGCCGGTGTTCCCGTGAATACTATAGTATTTATGCCATAATATCAAATGTATTATTTTCATGTGGGGAGGCTTGAAACAGCATGTCCTGGACAAGGTAGCAGATCTGGTGAACAGGTCAGGGTTCCATAGCCGCAGGCAGAACAGCAGAAACTGAATCAGCAGTACGACCAGGTGGACTTGGGACGGGAACAGCCAGGAGTCGTCAAGCCAGGTCGTCCTGAGTCATGGTCCTATGGCTCAGATCCACTGGGAGGGGAGACAGAGAGAGAGATTTCACTTTTGTTTATGATCTATTTCACTTGTTTTGGCAATGTAAACATATGTTTCCCATGCCAATAAAACCCTTTGAATTGAATTGAATTACACCAGATAGGACAGAGTGGCTCTAACTCCCCGACACGTAGACTATTGCAGCATAGATTCTGGGGACTGAAACAGGGGGGTCGGGGGACACTATGGCCACTCATTTACTACTCTGAGACCAGATTGAGTATAGCCCACGAAGATCTCCCCACCACACAAGCCTGAGGGTGTGCAACACCAGACAGGAAGATCACGTCAGTGACTCAAGCCATTCAATTTGAGTATAGCTGGCATGACATGATGCTACCTGACCCTCCTAGGAACTGCATGGTTAAGTGCGAGCAAGCCAGTCACTCAGCCCCCTTAATAGGGTCAGAGGCAGAGAATACCAGTGGAGAGAGGGGAGGCGGCCAGGCAGAGACAGCAAGGGTGGTTCGTCACTTCAGTGCCTTGCCATTCACCTTCGAAACCCCTGGGCCAGACTGTACTCAATCATAGGACCTACTAAAGAGATGAGTCTTAGGTTGAGATTCAGATTCAGAAAACTGTAATGTCCTCAAGAGAGGCAACTCATCTTGCAGCAGTCATAAAACATATCACAAATAAATAAATAAAAATAGCTAAGGATATTTGCAAGTAAATGGGCAGGGTAAGTGCAGTTTCATAGTGCAAGGGCTAAGTGCAATGAGTCTAACATTTTGTTAAGTTGCAGAATTGCATTCGGAATAAAAGAGTACTTGGCCCTATTTTTTTTAACCTTAGGTAATCTGTACCTGTGGACAGAGGGAAGGAGCTTGAATTCAGGGTGGAATGGATGGGAAGAGTCAACCACTATTTTACTCTCCATCTGCCCAGGTAGAGAGACGACAGTTCTTGCTGTCCCATGATTTTCCTGCAAGTTTTGACTATCTTCCCCAACCAATTTTTCGGTACAACCTTGATATTCCCAAACCAGCAGGTTAAGCAGTAGGACAGAATGCTCTCAATGAATGATTCATAAAAGAGAACCATGATGGTTAGATAAAAAAAAATGTAAAGTGCAGTTTCCGTAGGAAATACAGTCTCTGTTGGTTTTTCTTAAAAATAGCGTCAGTACACAACCAGGACAGCTTGTTGTCAATGACAAGCCCAAGGTATTTGTACTACACTATCTCAATGGGCTCACCTTTTATCAGTGATGGTGTGTGCATGGCAGTGTTCCTTCGAAAGTCAATCACCATGTCCTTTGTTTTTGATGTATTTCATTTTAGATGGGATGACTCACGCCATCGTGTCTGCGTCTCTCACATGGATCGGCAGACCATTACTTAAAAAATGGAGCTCTATGGGAGAAAGCCCTGCCTCCTGCTGTTTGCTTAGAAATTCTAGGAACAATAAGGAGGCCTGTGTCTTGTGACCGTAGAGTATGTACGGCAGTACCAAATTGGAGAGATGAGGTAAGTAGGAGCAAGTCGACGTCATAGATGCCACCAGAGGTAAGTGGGAGTCTATACATCCTGATTGACACGCTAAACAAAGTATCACATACCTCTTTCTACTGTTACACTTTTCGGGCGCAAGAGGAACGTCCTCCACCCATAGTTCCTTTTTTTCTCAATATGGATCCTTTTTGCACACAATACCTACCTTTTAGAAGGGGAAGAACAATAGAAAGCACATTCATAAGGTCCTTCGTCCTGTTGACTCTTTGTTCTCTTATGTCACTTCCCTCTTGATCAGCCAGTGTAGCTGTTTGCTGATCCACCTGTCCCACTGGTCTGGCAGGTAGAGGTAAAACATTAGTGTATGTGTTGGGCAATATGCTCAGCACAAAAATAGTTCCTACTGTCATTCATCCCTACAGAGAATGCGAAAGAGCGGTTGTGTGTGTGTGTGTGTGTGTGTGTGTGTGTGTGTGTGTGTGTGTGTGTGTGTGTGTGTGTGTGTGTGTGTGTGTGTGTGTGTGTGCGCGCGCGTGCATTTAGAATTTTATGAACTTCTGCTATATTACACAGTAGAAATCGCAGGATGGTTTTGTGTCTAACTTTCTGGGAGTGCAATTTTGAGGTAGTTGTCACGGTCAATAATGTCGTTGATTTGCTTTCAGATTTCGATCAGTGGCAGGTTTTTAAAGAGCAGAATCGACTGGTTCTCAGCAGTCGTGCCACCACCCCTGTGTTTTAGCTCAGTGTGGGATCAGGTTTTGTCAATAGCCGTCCTCCTACTTACAATAACAGGCTAAAACAGTAACACGGATTACTCAAGAGCCACACAGAGGGACCGTCATGTTTGTTCATGTGTGTGTGTGTGTGTGTGTGTGTGTGTGTGTGTGTGTGTGTGTGTGTGTGTGTGTGTGTGTGTGTGTGTGTGTGTGTGTGTGTGTGTGTGTGTGTGTGAAACATATCCACATCCTTCTTTCTCAAGGGTTTTGTCATCCTCCTTTCAACAACTGGAAGACATAGATCCAATGCATTTGATCTGTCGTCACTGTTATTAGAGGTTAAGCATACAGTATGTGTGCCGATAAATCAAAGGATGCCTTTGCCTTGGATGTATTGTTTTTCCAGGGATATTCTCTCTCCATAAATGTTATGGGAGATAAGGCCGCGGGAATCAGAATGTAACACACACACACACACACTCACTCACAGTGAGAGAGTTGCACACACACGCGAACACACATAGAGCTGTGCAAACAGAGGGAGTGCCAGGTCTTCTGTTTATTTTCAGCTGAGGATTCGGCGGGCAGCTAGCAATGTTTTAACAACCCCAATTCAATTTCAGCTGGTAACCAAACAACGGCGGGATTATGTGTCAGAACCGCCTCGGGCCATCTCTTGAACTCCCACTGTTGTGGTGGAGACAAGGTAGATAGAAACAGGATGATGTAACTGCACATTTCATGCGCTTATATCATTGATAATTCATTGTGTTAATGTAAGTTTTAAGTATAGTCCATAAGGGCCCAAAGATGCCCCTAACTGCTAATGCAGGACCTTCAGCCTATATATTAACCAGTCCCCAATCTTGGCCTTAACCAATAGAAGGGTATGAGAATATGTCAACCCAGACCAATGGTTAAGGTCTACCTACTCTTAATGTCAGCCACTTTACACTGTCTGGGATCTAAATAGTGTGTGTATAGGTGCTTGCATGCACGTGTGTGTGTGTCTATCCATGCGCGTGTGCATGTGAGTGCGTCTTTTTTGTCAGGGCACCAGGGTGATCATGTATCAAGAGGCGGGTTCGTGGGTAGATGGCTTTAGTAATGTTGACATGCATTGAGTACAGTATTCTCTCTTCATTCAACTATTCTCTCCAGGCACAAAACCTCCACAATGAAAAAAAAACATGGAACCATTCTCATCCTCCATATCCTGAAGGAAAGCTGTTGTGTGGGTTACGAGATCTTCAGTTTCTTGGCAATTTCTCGCATGGAATAGCCTTCATTTCTCAGAACAAGAATAGACTGATGAGTTTCAGGAGAAAGGTCTTTATTTCTGGCCATTTTGAGCTTGTAATCAAACCCACAAATGCTGATACTCCAGATACTCAACTAGTCCAAAGAAGGCCAGTTGTAATTGCTTCTTGTACTAACATAATTGCAAAAGGGTTTTCTAATAATCAATTAGCCTTTTAAAATGATAAACTTGGATTAGCTACCACAACCTGTTAGTTATGGTTGCTGATAATGGGCTTCTGTACGCCTATGTAGATATTCCATAAAAAATCAGCCGTTTCCAGCTACAATAGTCATTTACAACATGAACAATGTCTACACTTGTCACGCCCTGACCTTAGAGAGCTTTTTATGTCTCTATTTTGGTTTGGTCAGGGTGTGATTTGGGTGGGCATTCTATGTTCTTTTTCCATGTTTTTGTATTTCTTTGTTTTGGCCGGGTATGGTTCTCAATCAGGGACAGCTGTCTACCGTTGTCTCTCTGATTGGAAACCATACTTAGGTAGCTTTTTCCCACATGGTTTTTGTGGGTAGTTGTTTTCTGTTTTGCACCTGACAGGACTGTTTCGGTTATTCACGTTGTTATTTTTGTTTAGTGCTCAGTTTAAATAAAAAATAATGAACACTTACCACGCTGCGCTTTGGTCCGATTCCACCTCTTCAGAAGACACAACACTGTATTTCTGATCAATGTGATGTCATTTTAATGGACAAAAGATGTGCTTTTCTTTCAAAAACAAGGACATTTCTAAGTGACCCTAAACTTTTGAACGGTAGTGTATACAATTAAAAACGTTGCATTACATTTCACAACAGATTTCACAACACATTGTGTTCCCTCAGGCCACTACTCTACTACCACATATCTACAACACAAAATCCATGTGTACGTGTGTAGAGTGCATGTGTTATCGTGTGTATGTGTGTATGCGTGTCTGTGCCTGTGTGCGTGTGTGTGTGTCTCGTCATTACAAGGATGTAATTACGTTTCCTCATTGTTTCCTATGGGGAAACTATAAAAGAAAATAGGTGTATGTGTGATTTATATGGTCAGGAGCTTTTCTTTACCATGTGACCTGATCAGGTTTTCATGAGGCTTTAGGGCCAGGATATATTCCTTGCCAGTAACATGGTCAAGAAACACTCTACATGTCTACCACAATAAGAGTCATATCTCCATGCAACGGTGGTGAATAGAAGAGTATAACAATTGAAGTCTGAGTTTCTCACCCTGTTCCCTATTATCTATTCACCTCAATGGGTAAATGGGAAGCTGTAAAAAGCAGATGGGTACCAGACTCCCACACACACATGCACACATTCTCTAACGTGTTTCTTACTCCTCTCATCCTGTTGTTTTTTTTTCTCCTTTCCATTTCCTCTTTTTTTTGTATTTTACTCCTCGCCCTAGCTGCCGCCGGAAAGAGTAAGTGGGTAATAGTAAAACTACATTGATGAGAGTTGCTTTAATTTAAGTCATTTATACCAGATCAAAGTTTATTTGTCACGTGCGCCGAATACAACAGGTGTAGACCTTACAGTGAAATCTTACTTACAGGTTCTAACCTTAAATGCAAAAAAAGTATTAGGTGAACAATAGGTAAATTAGTCAGGCTGATTGAGGTAGTATGTATATGTAGATATGGTTAAAGTGACTATGCATATATGATGAACAGAGAGTAGCAGTATAGTAAAAGAGGAGTTGGTGGGTGGCAGGACACAATGCAGAGAGCCCGGTTAGCCAATGTGCGGGTGCACTGGTTGGTCGGCCCAATTGAGGTAGTATGTACATGAATGTATAGTTAAAGTGACCATGCATATAAGATAAACAGAGAGTAGCAGCAGCGTAAAAAAGAGGGGTTGGTGGGGCACACAATGCAAATAGTCCGGGTAGCCATTTGATTACCTGTTCAGGAGTCTTATGGCCTGGGGGTAAAATCTGTTGAGAAGCAGAGAAATTGTCGTACCAGGCAGTGATGCAACCAGTAGCTATAGAAGCTTTTGAGGATCTCAGGACCCATGCCAAATCTTTTTAGTTTCCTGAGGGGGAATAGGCTTTGTTGTGTCCTCTTCACCACTGTCTTGGTGTGTTTGGGCTATTCTAGTTTGTTGTTGATGTGGACACCAAGGAACTTGAAGCTCTCAACCTGCTCCACTACAGCCCTGTCGATGAGAATGGGGGCGTGCTCGGTCTTCCTTTTCCATCTCCTTAGTCTTGGTTACGTTGAGGGATAGGTTGTTATTCTGGCACCACCCGGCCAGGTCTCTCACCTCCTCCCTATAGGCTGTCTCGTCGTTGTCGGTGATCAGGCCTACCACTGTTGTGTCCTCTCCAAACTTAATGATGGTGTTGGAGTCGTGCCTGGCCATGCAGTCGTGGGTGAACAGGGAGTACAGGAGGGGAATGAGCACGCACCCCTGGGGAGCTCCAGTGTTGAGGATCTGCATGGCAGATGTGTTGCTGCCTACCCTCACCACCATGCACTCTCTTTGCGGGAGATCTTTCAAAAATATATAATAGTCCATGGTGACTGCAGCATAACCACATTTTCTGCCTAATCATGGCAAGAGCGACGTCTAACATTGATTTGGGCAAGTATGTGCTGTGTTTACAACAAAAGCAAACGAGGTGGACATGAAAGAGCAAGGGAACAGAGGGAAACTGGCTTGGCGCTGCCGTGAATCTCACACTTTTAATGAGCCTACATGGCACCTTTTTCCTTGGCATTCGAAATATCCTGCTTGTCTGCACAGTCGAGATAAACCTCTGTAGCTTGAGAGTCATACTATACGTTCACATATTCAAGTGGTTTCTCTATTTCATCTTGATATGCGTCCAGTTTATGAAGGGGCGGAGGGATACGTTTGGTGATATCATTCAGTCTTGAGCTGTTCTGTTACAGTAGCTACAAAGATTTGCTTAGATATAGTTCCCTCGAGTGAAGAGATTGATGCCACACACACAGTGGCTCTATCAGTATTTCCTTGCAACTTATTTACTCGCCTCCTTCTCAAACCCCATTGGAGAAAAAGGGTTGGGAAGAAGGCGAGAAATTAGGATGCAAGGAATCCCAGGAAATGAATTGAGATGGAGCCTGTCACACTGTGACGTGTGACTACTGAGTATTATTTAAACGTTCTGCTTTGAGCTGAATGTGTCAATGTATAATCTTTGAGCAGAATTACTGTCACCAAACCCCTAGTTTTAAAGCAGTGGCGGCTGCTGAGGGGAGGATGGCGAATAGAATGGCATCAAACCATGTTTGATGTATTTGATATCATTCCACTGATTACAGTCCAGCCACTACCATGAGCCCGTCCTCCCTAATTAAGGTGCCACCAACCTCCTGTGTTTTGAAAACCTTTGTTTTTCTGGAAGATGTTCTGCGCAATTTTCCCTGGCGCAGAATACAAATATGTGGTGTATATAGACAGTTTGGACAAAATATAAGTAGGAAAAAGATATGTGGTTGTATAGGATGAGCTATGTCAAGAATACAGTATGTTTACACTGAGTGTACAAAACATTAAGGACACCTTCCTAATATTGAGTTGTCGAAACCATTCCACAGGGATGCTGGCCCATGTTGACTCCAATTCTTTTCACAGTTGTGTCAAGTTGGCTGGATGTCCTTTGGGTGATGGACCATTCTTGATACACACAGGAAACTGTTGAGCGTGAAAAACCCAGCAGCGTTGCAGTTCTTGACACAAACCGGTGCGCCCGGCACCTACTACCATAGGGATTGAAATATTTTGTCTTGCCCATTCACCCTCTGAATGGCACACATGCACAATCCATGTGTCAAGGCTTAACAATCCTTCTTTAACCGGTCTCCTCCGCTTCATTGCCATCTTTGTGTCCGGGTTTTGCGCCCCCTCGGGCTCTTGCGGTGGGGAAGATCTTTGTGGGCTATACTCAGCCTTGTCTCAGGGTAGTGAGTTGGTGGTCTGTTTATATCCCTCTAGTGGTGTGAGGGCTGTGCTTTGGCAAAGTGGGTGGGGTTATATCCTGCCGGGTCGGCCCTGTCCGGGGGTATCGTCGGACGGGGCCACAGTGTCCCCCCCCGTCTCAGTCTCCAGTATGTATGCTGCAATAGTCTATGTGTCGGGGGGCAAGGATCAGTCTTTCCTATCCGCTGTACTTCTACTGTCTTATCTGGTGTCCTGTGTGAACTTAGTTATACTCCCTCTAATCTCCCCCCCATCTCTCTCTCCCTCTCTCCTCCCTCCCGAAGCACCCGAGCCCGAAGGACCATGGCCTCAGGACTACTTGGCCTGATGACTCCTGGCTGTCCCCGTCCCCGGTCCACCTGGTTGCAGGTGTTCATAATGTTTTGTACACTCAGTGTATTGTCATACGCAATTTTCGGGGGCCACTTTTGGCTCAGGAGCGCTACTTTCAAAACTACTAGCTAAAAAGCAAACAAATGTACCAGGGAATCTCTAATGGGTGACAGGAGACTTTCCTGATTGAAGCTGATTTAAAGACACTCCTGATCAGAGTGACTTTAACGACCACTAACTAATCACGTGTAACCTTTATAAAAGGCCATCTTATTAGCATAATGGATAGTTTAGTTTGGATGCACTGATCAAGCTCCATTCAAGCTAACATCTGTCAAGTTCGTCGGTAGAGTGTAAACGTAAATGTGTTAACTCATTTAAGGCCCTGTAGGTTAAGGCAGTTTTCTCTGTCAAGATGAGCATGTTGGTGTGTGCGTAAGCGCATTCGTACGTGTGTGTGTGTGTGTGTGTGGTGCTCGTCATCACATCACACCACATTCACACGTGTCAACGGCGGTACCAGAACTCAACCAAACACAGTCAAATAAGTCATGTAAATATGCACTAAATACAAATCCACACCCATCACACGTCATCATTTAACCCCAATAGCCCCCTCCAAAAGGTACTATACGCTGAGCATATAGTGCATAAGAGTACGGTTGGTTCCCTGTCTATATTACCCCCCCCCCCCCTCCCCCCCCCACACACACACACACACACACACACATTGATGGCCATAGACAATAGAGAGAGAATGGAGAGAAGGATGGGGGGTTGGAGACAGCGAAAATAGTAAGAAAAGAGAATAACAGAGATCAATATGGCCCTACTGCCGTTCAAAAAACAATAATCATTCCAAATATGTAGGAGACAGGCACAATGCAACCTTTTCACATAATGGATCGCTCGTCTAGACCAGAACAATTACTGTATAATTGGTTCATCAGACCAACTCGGATTCACCTGACTTTGACTTTTATGTTGGATCCAAACACTGGATGTTCAGAGAACGATGTGCCACTGAAATTGATGCGACAGCAGCAAAAAAATGGACTCTTAAAAACGTGTCAATAGATTTGTTTTGGACTTGAACGAGGGTAAGCCTTGTTCCGGAATGGCCCATAGAGCAGGAGCCCATCTCCTGTTTCTGTAGATTGCCTGGGGCGACTTGATGTTCATGTACATCCCCTGGACAGGACGCTAGTCTGTCACAAGGCCTTGTACGAGGACCAGGGTCGTATTCACTAGGCACCAAACTGAAGACAACAAACGGACACAGGGAGGGGCTACCCAAACTCGTCCAAAAACGAAACTCTTGTTTTCATTATCCGTTGCAAGGCGTTTAGCTATGTTGTGCAGTAATGAACACGGCAGCTTTTCATAGAAACATGACTTGGGGTAGAGTGTGTCTCATCCATCCACTCTTGAGCTTCAAGCTCTCTGTCTTCCCAGTTAAATGGGGCGGCAGGTAGCCTAGTGGTTAGAGCGCTGGGCCGGTAACTGAAAGGTTGCTAGATCGAATCCTCGAGCTGACAAGGTAAAAATAAATCTGTCGTTCTGCACCTGAACAAAGCAGTTAACCCAATGTTCTTAGGCCATCATTGTAAATAAGAATTTGTTCTTAACTGACTTGCCTAGTCAAAAAAAACATTTTTTTTAAAGGTCTTTCACACAAATAACCGGTAAGGCTGACTGTTCACTGGAGCGGAGCGGACATCCCCTGTGTCTGTGGAGATGGTAGGTGGGGGAACACTGGTCGATGAGGGATAAGTGGAACCAGTCGGGGCTTGTCCGGAGTCACGTTGTACAGCTGAGGATATCTGATTACCTCCACGGAGGTGTGAACAGATGGTTGTGCAGTCTGTATGTCCGTCTGTCGATCTGCTTCCTAACCCTACCCAGGCGCTGCCTCGCCACATGGTTACGTTCCCAATTGATTGCTACTTTTCTCAGAAGCCTTTAAGAAACAGTTCCCGACTGGTGTGAAGGGAAGACATAAGAAAATGTGTCTGTTTTCTTTTCACCTGTTAGAGGAAGCTTGGCTGCATCGCTCTGTCATCACATCATGGAAACAGTCTCTCGCTTCTCATAGAGGATGAACACTGCCCCCCAAAGGTGTGTTCTTCATTACACGCAGCACATGACTTCCCATTCTCAGTGGTCCTTTCTCTCATTGATCCATTCAACTAGGTACTACCTAGTCATGTCCTGCGCTCCTGTGCACACAGTAGCAAAGTGTTTCGCAACAAAAAATCCAATCTGCATTTGGACAAGTTTAGGTAGTCGCTGCCTGTTTCAGTCTGATTTCTTCCATTTGGTGCTAGGGAATACAATCCTAGAAAACTGTGATTTTATTGTCTACTCTAACCAATTATGTAATTTGTGGCTACCTTATTTTAAAAAAAATCTTTAAGTATTTCTTGTAGGTGTGCATTTTCCCTTCTCAAGACAACTGATATGTAGGCTATAACCATGCAATAGCATTGTCTACTTACCGTTGTCACGCCCTGATCTGTTTCACATGTCCTCTTGCTTGTCTCCACCCCCCTCCAGGTGTCACTCATCTTCCCCATTATCCCCTGTGTATTTATACCTGTGTTATCTGTCTGTCTGTGCCAGTTCGTCTTGTTTGTTCAAGCTTACCAGCGTTTGTTCTGTCAGCTCCTGTCTTTTCCCGGCCTCTCGTTTTCTCGTGCTTCGGGTTTTTGACCTTTGCCTGTCCTGACCCTGTACCTGCCTGCCTGACCTCTCTGCCTGTCCCTGACCGCTGTCCTGTACCTTTGCGCCACCTCTGGATTACTGAACTCTGCCTGACCCTGAGCCTGCCTGCCGTCCTGTATTTTGCTCCTACTCTGGATTATCGACCCCTGCCTGCCTTGACCTGTCGTTTGACTGGTCCCGGTGTTACAATAAGCATTGTTACTTCACACCGTCTGCACTTGGGTCTTACCTTCGTACCTTCGTACCTGATAGCTGTGTTGATTACAGAGCTGAAACCATGTCTACACAGCTTGCTTGAACCCCAAAAGGCCACATATTACTTTCAAAGTGCACTTCTTTTGACTAGGGCCCTTAGGCAGTGATGTAGTGGTCGAAATATACATGGGTAAATACTGATCGGGATGAGAGAAGAAACACTCCCTATACTTCCAATGCACTTTTCCGCAAAAGGTGGGTGAACACTCGGCCAAAATAAAAAGGAAAAGTGCATAAACTGCGTTTACATGCATTTACCCTCCCGTACACCACTGTCCATAAGACCAGCTCATAGGGCTCTGGTCAAACGTAGTGCACTATGTAGGTAATAGAGGGCCATTTGAGATGCATTCTAACTCTAGGTTTAGATGAAAGCTGAAGCTATTTCTGTCTGCAGCTCCTCTGTAATTTGGGCGGTGGGTGAACCCATAGACTCCCAACCTTCACAGCGTGCTGGGGCTGTAATTGACTTAATCACTTGGAGAAACTGCCGTTGTCGTGATTCAATCGATACTAGTGTTTTTCCTCAGCAAAAGTAAGGAGGAGGAGGGGGATAAAGATATTGCTTTATTCTTGCAAAATTATGGTAAAGGAAATTGGGCAAAAAAATAGCTAGTCTGGGAAGGAATGAAGACTAGCTTTCACTGACAAAAATGCTGATTATCTAGATGACAGAGACATAGTCTAGGCTGTCATTGTAAATAAGAATGTGTTCTTAATTGACTTGCCTAGTTAAATAAAGGTTCAATAAAACAATACTTTTTTTGGTGACATTTTTACTCATTTTATTCCCTTTCCCTATTATTTAATTTTGACTTCCTGTCGTCTCCTATTCTGCCTGTGTCTTTCCTCTGAGAGTACCAGAGGAGTTGGGGTAGTCATTTCCTCTCTGACCCCAGCACTTTCATTCTGACCCAGGGGGTGAGAGGACAGGGGGGGGGGCCATGGAAACCTGGGGGAAAGGAGAGGGGGAGGAGCGAAGGAACGGTGGCACACTCTGCCCCGAGATGGCACGCTAGGGGTCGGCTGGGGAGAAACAATAGGTGGGGGGTGTTCCCGAACCCACGTTTCCATCCACTCTTTCTTTCTTTCTCTCTCTTTTATTCTGTGTGAAAGGAAACCTGAAGATTGGGGGCTTGTTCCTGTGAGTCATATTCACTGCCAGTGGAGGCGATGTTGGATCTACTGCACTCAATCTCCTTGTCTATCTTTCTAAATGTGGAAACTGAGTAGGGGTGTGTAAAAAATAAATAAATGGTGTCTGGGCAGTGATCAGGAGCAGCCAAGGGTATTGTGGAGGTCCTCTCTTGTTTTAGGATCATGAATAAATGATGTGAGAACACAGACAAGGGGTTTGGGGTGATGGGTGCAATAGTGAGTGGAACACTCAGTCTGGTTTAAAGGATCAGTGCAGTCAAAAACGTGACTTCCTGTGTTTTATTATTTTTCCACGCTTTTGAGGTTGGAATAATACTGTTAAATTTGGAAAATGATGATAATGCATTTTAGTGTAAGAGCTGTTTGAAAAGACTGCCTGACATTTCAGCCTGTTTTGGTGGGATGCAGTTTTGGCCTGCCTTGTGACATCACCAGGCAGTAAATGAGTTAATAGACCAATAAGAAAGAGAGTTCCAAACCCCTCTGCCAATAACAGCTAGTTGTCTGTTTTCCACTTCCCACTCAGACCACTCCTAGACAGTCCAAGCAAAATTCTTGCTTGAGAAATTGCTCTTTGCTTAGAAGCTTTTTTTCCCTTTTTTTTACAGTTTTATTTGAAAACTAAGGTACTTAATTGTTACCCAGAAATGATTTGCTATTGAGATAAAGCAAGCTTCCAGAAAATTGGAACGTAAATGGCGCCACACCAAACTGGAAGTCTTCCGACTAGCTTGGAAAGACAGTACCGTACAGTACCGAAGAGCCCTTACTGCTGCTCGATCATCCTATTTTTCTAACTTATTTGAGGAAAATAAGAACAATCCGAAATTCCTTTTTGATACTGTCGCAAAGCTAACTAAAAAGCAGCATTCCCCAAGAGAGGATGGCTTTCACTTCAGCAGTGATAAATTAATGAACTTCTTTGAGGAAAAGATCATGATTATTAGAAAGCAAATTACGGACTCCTCTTTAAATCTGCGTATTCTTTCAAAGCTCAGTTGTCCTGAGTCTGCACAACTCTTCCAGGACCTAGGATCAAGAGAGACGCTCAAGTATTTTAGTACTATATCTCTTGACACAATGATGAAAATAATCATGGCCTCTAAACCTTCAAGCTGCATACTGGACCCTATTCCAACTAAACTACTGAAAGAGCTGCTTCCTGTGCTTGGCCCTCCTATGTTGAACATAATAAACGGCTCTCTATCCACCGGATGTGTACCAAACACACTAAAAGTGGCAGTAATAAAGCCTCTCTTGAAAAAGCCAAACCTTGACCCAGAAAATATAGAAAACTATCGGCCTATATCGAATCTTCCATTCCTCTCAAAAATGTTAGAAAAGGCTGTTGCACAGCAACTCACTGCCTTCCTGAAGACAATCAATGTATACGAAATGCTTCAATCTGGTTTTAGACCCCATCATAGCACTGAGACTGTACTTGTGAAGGTGGTAAATTACCTTTTAATGGCATCAGACCGAGGCTCTGCATCTGTCCTCGTGCTCCTAGACCGTAGTGCTGCTTTTGATACCATCGAACACCACATTCTTTTGGAGAGATTGGAAATCCAAATTGGTCTACACGGACAAATTCTGGCCTGGTTTAGATCTGTCGGAAAAGATATCAGTTTGTCTCTGTGAATGGTTTGTCCTCTGACAAATCAACTGTAAATTTCGGTGTTCCTCAAGGTTCCGTTTTAGGACCACTATTGTTTTCACTATATATTTTACCTCTTGGGGATGTCATTAGAAAACATAATGTTAACTTTCACTGCTATGCGGATAACACACAGCTGTACATTTCAATGAAACATGGTGAAGCCCCAAAATTGCCCTTGCTAGAAGCATGTGTTTCAGACATAAGGAAGTGGATGGCTGCAAACTTTCTACTTTTAAACTCGGACAAAACAGAGATGCTTGTTCTAGGTCCCAAGAAACAAATAGATCTTCTGTTGAATCTGACAATTAATCTTAATGGTTGTACGTACAGTCGTCTCAATTAAAACTGTGAAGGACCTCGGTGTTACTCTGGACCCTGATCTCTCTTTTGAAGAACATATCAAGACCATTTCAAGGACAGCTTTTTTCCATCTACGTAACATTGCAAAAATCAGAAACTTTCTGTCCAAAAATGATGCAGAAAAATTTATCCATGCTTTTGTCACTTCTAGGTTAGACTATTGCAATGCTCTACTTTACGGCTACCCGGATAAAGCACTAAATGAACTTCAGTTAGTGCTAAATACGGCTGCTAGAATCCTGACTAGAACTAAAAAAATTGATCATATTACTCCAGTGCTAGCCTCCCTACACTGGCTTTCTGTCAAGGCAAGGGCTGATTTCAAGGTTTTACTGCTAACCTACAAAGCATTACATGGGCTTGCTCCTACCTATGTCTCTGATTTGGTCCTGCCGTACATACCTACACGTACGCTACGGTCACAAGACGCAGGCCTCCTAATTGTCCCTAGAATTTATAAGCAAGCAGATGGAGGCAGGGCTTTCTCCTATAGAGCTCCATTTTTATGGAATGGTCTGACTACCCCATGTAAGATACGCAAACTCGGTCTCAACCTTTAAGTCTTTACTGAACACTCATCTCTTCAGTGGGTCATATGATTGAGTGTAGTCTGGCCCAGGAGTGGGAAGGTGAATGGAAAGGATCTGGAGCAACGAACTGCCCTTGCTGTCTCTGCCTGGCCGGTTCCCCTCTTTCCACTGGGATTCTCTGCCTCTAACCCTATTACAGGGGCTGAGTCACTGGCTTACTGGGGCTCTTTCATACCGTCCCTGGGAGGGGTGCGTCACTTGAGTGGGTTGAGTCACTGATGTGATCTTCCTGTCTGGGTTGCCCCCCCCCCCTTGGGTTGTGCCGTGGCAGAGATCTTTGTGGGCTATACTCGGCCTTGTCTCAGGATGGTAAGTTGGTGGTTGAAGATATCCCTCTAGTGGTGTGGGGGCTGTGCTTTGGCAAAGTGGGTGGGGTTATATCCTTCCTGTTTGGCCCTGTCCGGGGGTGTCCTCGGATGGGGCCACAGTGTCTCCTGACCCCTCCTGTCTCAGCCTCCAGTATTTATGCTGCAGTAGTTTATGTGTTGGGGGGCTAGGGTCAGTTTGTTATATCTGGAGTACTTCTCCTGTCCTATTCGGTGTCCTGTGTGAATTTAAGTGTGCTCTCTCTAATTCTCTCTTTCTCTCTTTCTTTCTCTCTCTCGGAGGACCTGAGCCCTAGGACCATGCCTCAGGACTACCTGACATGATGACTCATTGCTGTCCCCAGTCCACCTGGCCGTGCTGCTGCTCCAGTTTCAACTGTTCTGCCTTATTATTATTGGACCATGCTGGTCATTTATGAACATTTGAACATCTTGGCCATGTTCTGTTATAATCTCCACCCGGCACAGCCAGAAGAGGACTGGCCACCCCACATAGCCTGGTTCCTCTCTAGGTTTCTTCCTAGGTTTTGGCCTTTCTAGGGAGTTTTTCCTAGCCACCGTGCTTCTACACCTACATTGCTTGCTGTTTGGGGTTTTAGGCTGGGTTTCTGTACAGCACTTTGAGATATCAGCTGATGTACGAAGGGCTATATAAATAAATTTGATTTGATTTGAGATATTAAAAAAACAACATCTGCATTGGACCTTTAACCAGGCTATTGGGCTGGTGGGTTAAAGATGCCAACAAAGGGAAAACTTAACTTTGCCTTGAGAGACTGAGATGCTTGACATTTCAATGGTAAAAATAAATTCATTGTCTTACACACCAAAAAACACGTATTACAATTTCTGGAGAAAATCCCCACTTGCACAGTGTGAGACCATAGGATTTTGAACAGTCACAGTACCACTCAGACTGCGAACAAAACCCAAACCATAGAAATAGAATGAATTTAATATATTTGATTTCTATGACCCAAACTTCCCACACTAAGGTGACCCAAAGCTTTTACTGCTCTAGGGGTGCATCCCAAATGGAACCCTATTCCCTAGTCAATCAATTAAATGTACTTTATAAAGCCCATTTTACAACAGCAGTTGTCACAAAGTGCTATACAGATACCCAGCCTAAAACCCCAAAGAGATGCAGATGTAGAAGCACAGTGACTTGGAAAAACTCCCTAGAAAGTCACTAGTAGTGCAATTTATAGGGAATAGGGTGTCATTTGAGACACATTCTATCACACATGAAAGGCTCTTTGTAAACGTAGATTAAAAGTCTGACACTTCTCTTAGCTTTCATTTTTTTGGTCCGAGAGCATGCAGCCGGTCTCAGAGACCATGGAGATACTGACACTGACGTAACATTGCCTCACCTCTCGAGGCTTTGAAGTGATACGGATAAGCTCTCCTCAGTTTGGACGTGTCACAAAGTTCAAAGGCCTAGACTCAGCGTCTCCAACCAACTAGACCTCTTAATGCAGAGGACGTGTTCTCTGTGCGTCCAAAATGGCACCCTATTCCCTTTCTGGTGCACTACTTTTGAGTAGGGACTGTCTGCTTTTCCTCTGCGCGTCCCAAATGGCACCCAATTCCCTTTCTGGTGCACTACTTTTGAGCAGGGACTGTCTGTTTTTCCTTTCAACCCAATACTCTCCCTCCCTCAACTTCAGAGAACAATTCAAAAGGAGAGAAAGAGAGAGAGTTTTGAAACCGTTTTGAGTGCAATATTTACTGTTAAATTCAAATAGTTTCTTGTTGATGTTCTCTTCTCACTTTTGCTTGTTTATTTCACTTGCTTTGGCAATGTAAACACATGTTTCCCATGCCAATAAAGGCCATTTGAAATGAGAAAGAGAGATACACAAGGGATTTAAGCCAAGAGCAATTCAAGCTCTTTGAGCCAATCTGTTGTGAGAGGCAGATCCTCAGTCTTGTGTTTAAAATGTTTATTTTTTTTATTTTTTTGTGAGATGGAGGGATGATTTTTGGAAGAGTAGCCACAGAGAGTTGCCACTGACCTCCCTCTCTCTCTCAATTCAATTAAATTCAAAAGGCTTTATTGGCATGGGAAACATATGTCTACATTGAAAAAAGAAAGTGAAATAGATAATAAAAGTGAAATAAACAATAAAAAATGAATAAACATTATACACAAAAAAGTTCCAAAGGAATAGAGACATTTCCATCGTCATATTATGGCAATATACAGTGTTATAACGATGTGCAAATAGTTGAAATACAAAAGGAAAATAAATAAACATAAATATGGGTTGTATTTACGGTGGTGTTTGTTCTTCACTAGTTGCCCTTTTCTCTCTTCCTCCCCCTCCTCAACCTAAAGACGGTCTCTCGCGCTCGTTCTCGCTCTCTCTCAATTTCAATTTCAATTTAAGTGCTTTATTGGCATGGGAAACATATGTTTACATCGCCAAAGCAAGTGAAATAGATAATAAACAAAGGAGAAATAAACAATACAAAATTAACAGTAAACATTACATAGTAAACATTATGCTTACAAAAGTTCGAAAAGAATAAAGACATTTCAATTGTCATATTATGTGCTGCATGCAGACGGTTCTAGTGCCCTCGCACTATTATTTATTTTTGTTGAGGAGGGTGGGGCTTAAGCTGCATCGCTGTCTCACCCCACGGCCCTGCGGTCGGAGGCCGAGCAGTTGCCATACCAGGCAGTGATGCAACCGGTCAGGATGCTCTTGATGTTGCAGCTGTAGAACCTTTTGAGGATCTCAGGACCCATGCTAAATCTTTTTAGTTTCCTGAGGGGGAATAGGCTTTGTTGTGCCCTCTTCACGACAGTCTTGGTGTGTTTGGACCATTCTAGTTTGTTGTTGATGTGGACACCAAGGAACTTGAAGCTCTCAACCTGTTCCACTACAGCCCCGTCGATGAGAATGGGGGAGTGCTCAGTCCTCCTTTTCCTGTAGTCCACAATCATCTCCTTAGTCTTGGTTAAGCTGAGGGATAGGTTGTTATTCTGGCACCACCCGGCCAGGTCTCTCACCTCCTCCCTATAGGCTGTCTCGTCGTTGTCGGTGATCAGGCCTACCACTGTTGTGTCGTCTGCAAAGTTATTGATGGTGTTGGAGTTGTGCCTGGCCATGCAGTCGTGAGTGAACAGGGAGTACAGGAGGGGACTGAGCACGCACCCCTGGGGAGCTCCAGTGTTTAGTCCCAGGATCCTTAGCTTAGTGATGAGCTTTGAGGGTACTATGGTGTTGAACGCTGTAGTCAATGAATAGCATTCTCACATAAGTGTTCCTTTTGCCCAGGTGGGAAAGGGCAGTGTGGTGTGCAATAGAGATTGCATCATCTGTGGATCTGTTTGGGCGGTATGCAAATTGGAGTGGGTCTCGGGTTTCTGGGATAATGGTGTTGATGTGAGCCATTACCAACCTTTCAAAGCACTTCATGGCTACGGACGTGAGTGCTACGGGTTTGTAGTCATTCAGGCAGGTTGCCTTTGTGTTCTTGGGCACAGGGACTATGGTGGTCTGCTTGAAACATGTTGGCATTACAGACTCAAACATGTTGAAAATGTCAGTGAAGACACCTGCCAGTTGGTCAGTTAGGGTGTGCAGGCTGAATATGTGGTCTGTTGTACATTTATTTTGTAAAAAGCCAATTTGACATTTGCTCACTACATTGTTTTCACTGAGGAAATGAACAAGTCTGCTGTTAATGATAATGCAGAGGATTTTCCCAAGGTTGTTGTTGACGCATGTCCCACAGTAGTTATTTTGTAAATTCGTCTCAACTTTTGTGGATTGGGGTGATGAGTCCTTGGTTCCAAATATGGGGGAAGATGCCAGAGCTAAGGATGATGTTAAAGTGTTTTAGTATAGCCAATTGGAATTTATGGCCTGGATATTTTATCATTTAATTGAGGATACCATCAACACCACAGGCCTTTTTGGTTGGAGGGTTTGTTTTTTGTCCTATAGTTTATTCAATGTAATTGGAGAATCCCGTGGATTCTGCTAGTTATTAATTGTTGATTCTAAGATTTGTATTTGATCATGTTTATGTTTTTGCTATTTGTTCTTTGTTATAGGGCTGTAAAGATTGAAAAAGTGGTTTACCCACACATCTCTATTTTGGATAGATAACTCTTTGTGTGGTTGTTTGTTTTGTGTTTTCCAATTTTACCAGAAGTGGATAGAGTCTTCAATTATATTCAGCTGATTTCTGACATATTGTTCCTTCTTTTTCTGTAGTGTATTTCTGTATTGACTCATGAAGAAGTCATGAGGCAAAAGGGTTTTTGATGTTGGATTGACAGGTAAAGGGACTTAGCCACTAATCCTGCCAGTCACAGCGGAGGTGAGAGTCCGTGGCTCTGACTGGGTAATTGGCCACAAACTGGTTAGCGATACAGTACTGCCGTCAATGATCACTGTATACATGACTGTTTTCACTGATTACTGTATACATTACTGCCATCTATGATTTCTGTATACATTACTGCCATCTCTGATTTCTGTATACATTACTGCCATCTCTGATTACTGTATACATTACTGCCATCTCTGATTGCTGTATAGATTACCGTCATCTCTGATTACTGTATACATTACTGCCTTCACTGATTACTGTATACATTACTGCCGCCTCTGATTACTGTATACATTACTGCCATCTCTGATTACTGTATACATTACTGCCATCTCTGATTACTGTATACATTACTGCCATCTGATTAATGTATACATTACTGCCATCTCTGATTACTGTATAGATTACCGTCATCTCTGATTACTGTATACATTACTGCCTTCACTGATTTACTGTATACATTACTGCCGTTTCTGATTACGGTATACATTACTGTCTTCACTGATTACTGTATACATTACTGCCGTCTCTGATTACTGTATACATTACTGCCTTCACTGATTTACTGTATACATTACTGCCGTCTCTGATTACGGTATATATTACTGCCGTCTCTGATTACGGTATACATTACTGCCTTCACTGATTTACTCTATACATTACTGCCATCTCTGATTACTGTATACATTACTGCCTTCACTGATTTACTGTATACATTACTGCCGTCTCTGATTACGGTATACATTACTGCCGTCTCTGATTACGGTATACATTACTGCCTTCACTGATTTACTCTATACATTACTGCCATCTCTGATTACTGTATACATTACTGCCTTCACTGATTTACTGTATACATTACTGCCGTCTCTGATTATACCCCCGCCAAGACTAATCACAAAGGGGAGAGAGAGAGAGAATGTGTGTTAGAGAGAGCAAGAGAGAGAGAGAGAGAGAGACTTTGTGACCCTAAAGCCCACCTCACCCTCTTTCCTCCACAGCTGAAATGTGACACTGTGACACACGCCTTCTTTTTTCTCTTGGTCAGCTTGATCTAGAAAGGATAAGGGGGTGGCGGTTGGTGGAGGATGAAGGGAGGAGAAGAAGAGAAGGGAAAAGTAATGGAAAGATAGTGGGGGAAGAATTAATAACCTCTCTCTATCTGCCACCAAAACAATTGCCTTGTAAAAACAAAAGAGATGTATAAATAAAGAATAAAATGTCAATCCCTCCAGCTAAATTGTACATCATTGGATTATCCTCCCTAAAGGGGGATTTGTGTGTGAGGAAGGAGGGAGTGTGGAGGAGGGAGTATGACCTCCATTACAACACATCAATAACCTGTGCATTACCTGGCAACAGTCATGGCAACATCCAGACCATAATACACCTGTCTAATACCATTCTTCGAGGCTACGTCTGCATCCCAAATGGCACATGATGCCCTATATAGTGCACTACTTTTGACCAGAGCCCCATGGGAAGGGAATATGGTGCCATTTGGGATGCAGACTAAGACTGGAGTGTTGGTGAGCCTGTACTGTACGTATGTGAGCAAATAAGGAGAAGGCAATAGAGCTGTTTGAAGATAGAAGAACATTCTGTTTCTATATCGGTGGAAAGTGCACTGCTGGTCAACTAAAAACACTAGCAATAGTCCTTTATTTTTCTTCCACCGCCTGGTTGGCAGACTGCATTTGAAAATCTTTGAATGCATCGCCACTTACACAGAAAACTCACTGAAGATGCTGAACTTTTCACTCAAACTCACAACATTTCTGTCTCAGTCGGATCCACTTAGTGAATCGATGCAAACACATATTTAATAGTTTTTTTGGATGATTGATCTGGGTTTTCTTACAAGCCTTTTTTTTCCCGACAAGCCTCTTCATTTTACCCCCAGCAGTACGGTCAACGAACAATAAGACATTTTCTCCAACAAAGAAACCCTGGCAGTATTCTCCTCCGTCCTCTTTAAAAAAATCTATTAAAATTGAGTTAAAATGAATGACAACCAGTGATCAATAGCGGCAATTTTAGAAAACCGTGCAACCTTCATTGACTGCAGTAAAGTATCTTTAAAAAATATATATATCTAAACAATTTCATTACATCTCTGAAAGTAGAATAAAGTTTACTAAAGTATGTAAAGCCACACATTGATTTAATGAGCATTATGCCCTGTTCATCATAAATTATGACAGTATAATTCTTTGTTACTGACTTATAAGAGAAGCATTTTAAATCATCATGTCAATAGTTTAGTCCATTGAGTCTGGTAGGCGCACACACACACACACACACACACACACACACACACACACACACACACACACACACACACACACACACACACACACACACACACACACACACACACACACACACACAAGGTAAACCCCTCGGAGGTGTCTATATGCTGGTGGCGGTTTTCACTCTTGCAGGTGCGATCAATATCTTCCAACAACAGCTACCTCGGACCCCGAGACACTCCACACAAACTGTTATTCATATACAGGATATTATTAGACAGCCACAGTGAAATGTCAAGATCTTCACAAGGTAAATATCTCTCAAATGTCACCTGGAGGGTTTCCGAAATTATTTTCCTCCTCTGAGTCCTTTCTCTGTTTGTCATTGTCAAGATCGGGGCTGACATTAGGAATGAATGATTTTTCTGCCATGGGTGCTTCTCTCAGAGTCATTTGTTTCTGTCGTATTTTCACTGATCGTTGTGGCGTGGGTGTTTGCATTCTAATGGCTGTTGTGTTGCAGGAGAGGAGGTCAAGAGAGGACTGTTATGCTTGTGGAGGCTTTGAGAAGGCTTTGAAATACACACAAACACTATGTGGCAGTGGAGATCACAGACAGTGGACGGAAAATAGGCAATGCCTAAGGTAACTCGTGGTTATTACACATCCTATAGGCCATAGGTTGGTCTAAGGCAGGCGGGATAGGGTAGGGTCGACAAGCCTGGATTAGGTTATAGTCTAGAATTCATTCCCTGATGTATGTGCTTGTACTCACATGGAACTAGAATTCAACTTGAACTTGTCTGGCCATACGCATACAGCTCAAAGCCGGTCATTTCCAGTATGTTATACCATCAAATCAAGCCCAGCTGGGGTGGCCTGGTTTCATATCCACCAGAGAAGCTGGAAAGTTCTGGAAAGGACAATATGAAGGGAAAAAATGGTTTGGGTCGTCACATTAGTGTGAAAATGTTCTTGAACTGGCCCAGGTAGGTTAGCCTGGATCTGTCACGACTTCCGCCGAAGTTGGCTCCTCTCCTTGTTCGGGGGCGTTCGGCGATCGACGTCACCGGCTTTCTAGCCCATACACACCTGGTATTCATTCCCTAATCATTCTACATGTCTTTGTGTGTAATTGTTTGTGACGTGGATTATTGTCGGGAGCTTTACTTTTGCCATGTTCCGTGTTTTTGGCACGTTGTTGTTTTTATGGGCTGTACATTGTGGAACGGAATTAAAGTGCGCCTGTTCAGTACACTCTGCTCTCCTGCACCTGACTTCGCCTCCCGTACTCACCATTGACAGGATCATAAGGAAACAAAAAATATTGACAAAAATCTACTGGGAAAGTAGCTCCGCCTTGCGTTAGTGTTTCATCCCGTTTCCAGGGTAATCAAAAGATCAGAGGAAATGTGCCAATCACACTCGATATCATCTCAAGTGTCACCCATTGACACGTAGATGAGTTTTTCCTACCACAGATGTCTATTTTTAAGTCGTTTGTTGTTTGTTTGTTTTTCGTAACCAAAACATCTGTCTTGGTCTCCCGTGTGACAGACATTCGTGGCACAGAGCGAGGAAGGCGGCAGCGGCGGCTTCGCCAGGCAGAGGGTCTCCTCTTCGCCGGCCCAGGAATTGTGGGTAATGATGAGGCTCCCATGGGAGAAGTGGATGTGGCACTGTACCAGCGGTTCTGATGATGTCACAGCATCGGGAAGGGACACAAACAATTTCGCGCTTGAACGTTTTTTTTGGGGGGGACGGAAGCCAAAAAACAAGGCAACCATGGTTATAGCCTTTGCAAGGTTGCTCAACCGATCATTTTATGACAGAGACACCTTGATGAAAAAATATGTTTTATTGACATCTCTACAAGGGTTGCAAATGAAGCACTGTGTTGATTATTACTGTATGCTCCCTTCAGATTCAGACGACAGCTCTTATGTAGTGAGGTTTGTACTGGCAGCAGAGAGGTCAGGTGCAGGAGAGCGAAAACTGATTTACAACTGTGTCGTTTAATATCCATAAACCACCGTCTACAGAACAGTACAATACATGGGTCAAACAAAACCCGGTAAATACCAGCATACCGTTGCATAAGCACTACAAGAAACAATTACCGACAAGGACATGGGGGGGGGCAGAGGGTTAAATACACAACATGGAATTGATGGAATTGGAACCAGGTGTGATGGAAGGCAAGACAAAAACCAATGGAAAATTAAAAGTGGATCAGCGATGGCTAGAAGGTGCGAAGGAACCTCCCGCACCTCAGACTCCTGGAGCGGGTCAGCCACCACCGGCCTGAGGAGAGACACATGGAACTAGGGGTTAATACGGTAATCGGGGGGAAGCTGTAACCTGTAACAAACCTTGTTCACTCTCCTCAGGACTTTAAATGGCCCCACAAACTGCGGACCCAGCTTCCGGCAGGGCAGGCGGAGGGGCAGATTTCGAGTCGAGAGCCAGACCTGGTCCCCCGGTGCGAATATCGGGGCCTCACTGCGGTCGCGATCTGCGTTCTCCTTTTGGCACGTCACGGCCTGCTGAAGGTGAACACGGACAGGTTCCCATGTCTCCTCCGTGCGCCTGAACCAGTCGTCCACCGCAGGAACCTCGGTATGACTGATGCCAAGGCTCCAGAACCGGCTGGTACCCCAGTACGCATTGGAAGGGAGAGAGGTTAGAGGACGAGTGGCGAAGCGTGTTCTGTGCCATCTCGGCCCAGGGCATGAACGCCGCCCACTCCCCCGGCCGGTCCTGGCAATAGGACCGCAGAACAATGCCCACATCCTGGTTCATTCTCTCCACCTGCCCATTACTCTCGGGGTGAAACCCTGAAGTAAGGCTGATCGAGACCCCCAGACGTTCCATGAACGCCTTCCAGACCCTAGACGTGAACTGGGGACCCCGATCAGACACAATATCCTCAGGCACCCCGTAGTGCCGGGAGACGGGCGTAAACAAGGCCTCCGCAGTCTGTAGGGCCATAGGGAGACCAGGCAGAGGGAGGAGACGACAGGAGATGACCTGGATCGCGACGTTACCCTGTGAGAGATCAGTCAGAAAATCCACCGACAGGTGCGACCAAGGCCGCTGGGCAGGTGTCTAGGAGCCTTACACTGGGCACACACCGAGCAGGAGGAACCATAAACCCTCACGTCCTTAGCCATGGAGGCCACCAGTACCTCCCGCTCAAACAGCGCACTGTCCGACCGATCCCAGGATGACCAGAGGAGGGTGACGTGTGGGCCCAATTGATCAACCGGTCACGAACAGCAGACGGGACGTACAGACGCCCAGCGGGACACTGGACGGGAGCGGGCTCTGCACGTAACTCCTGCTCAATGTCCGTGTCCAGGTCCCACACTACCGCCGCCACCAGACAAAACCAATGGAAAATGAAAAGTGGATCAGCAATGGCTAGAAGGTCGGTGACCGCCGAACGTCGCCCGAACAAGGAGTGGGACCAACTTCGGCGGATGTCGTGACATCTTAACTGTTCACTGCACTGCTATGTAGTATTACTCTTGGGAAAGAAATCTTTAGTCAGTATTTTTTTTCCCGATTGCTAAATTAGCGGCCAGCTATCGGCCAGCTATCTAAAGCTGTCTAAACTTGTAGTAATCATGGTCAAATTACCAACAAGGGGCCCCCTTTGATTTTGTTAGTTACTCTCACTCATATATCATATTAAAAACTGCAAATATTGCTCTCCACCTTATGGCAAAATGAGTAGAATTGCATGAAATGAGTTATACAATTTCTACATTTTATTCCTCCCCATGTATACTTGCAGTAAAAACTTGCTTAAAACTTCAACATGTTTTCTACGCCCCATGGCAAAATGTGTAGAAAGGAAACTTGAATTCTTTCTCTCCGCTGTCAAGAGGTGGGCCCCTAAAATGTTTCACTCGCAAGGTTGGGGAAACAAAATTTCACTTAGGGCCCCCAAAAGGCTAGGGCCGGCTCTGACTAGATGTATGGGTATGGATGTGTATATTTTTTGTGTGGCCCCCACCCCCATCAAAGTTGCCCATCCCTGACCTATATAGAAGGATACACTACTTTTGACCAGAACCCTATAGGCCCTGGTCAAAAGTTCTGCACAATAAAGGGGTACAGGGTGACATTTGAGGCACTGCCCAAGACTATAGACACAAATCACATTCCGTCTTTAGTTACGTCAGCCTCCTTCAGATATGTAAGCAGAGTCAGTAAACCACAATAACAATCAAGTTATGTGAAAAGGGGAGGGGATAAGAGCAACACAGAGGGAAACCATTAGACATTCCATCATTTCCCTCCAGACGTGATTAAGTTGGATCGGCTGAGAGTTCAAAACACTCTGGACGGGAGGCAGTCATCCATCTTGACTGATTATGTCATTTAGATGTCATTTCAAGCCCCTAAGGATCGCTTCTCCACATATGCAGGCAGTGTGCGCTCACACACACACACACACACACACACACACACACACACACACACACACACACAGCATATTGCATTGCACTCACTCACTGGCTATAACATTTATGTTTACCCTCACAAAGAAAGTAAAATGTCCCATGCACATCCGCCGACTGCCCCGTTTCATGGGTAAATCAAATTAGAGTTGGCTTTCGATACATCACTGACAAATTGTTTATTAAACAAAAGGGGTTCGGTTGCTGTACAAATTACAGCGATTCAGTGGGGAGCAGGAGGCATAAACCTTGCTCTGATGTGTGTGTGTGTGTGTGTGTGTGTGTGTGTGTGTGTGTGTGTGTGTGTGTGTGTGTGTGTGTGTGTGTGTGTGTGTGTGTGTGTGTGTGTGTGAGTGAGTGCAGGGGATTTTTGTATTTATTCATTTTTAGATTTTTTGGTGTTTTACCCCTTTTTCTCTCAATTTCGATCTTGTCTCATCGCTGCAAATTCCCAACGAGCTCAGGAGGTGAAGGTCAAGTCATGCGTTCTCCAAAACATAACCCGCCAAACCGGGCTTCTTAACACCCGCCCGCTTAACCCAGAAGCCAGCCGCACCAATGTGTTGAAGGAAACAATGTTCAATTGACTACGGAAGTCAGCCTGCAGGCGCCCGGCCCACCACAAGGAGTCGCTAGAGCGCGATGAGCCAAGTAAAGCCCCCCCGGCCAAACCCTCCTCTAACCCGGACGATGCTGGGCCAATTGTGCGCTGCTCTATGGGACTCCCGATCACGACCAGGCCTTGGATCAAACCCAGGTCTGTTGTGACGCCTCTAGCACTACGATGCAGTGCCTTAGACCGCTGCACCACTCGGGAGGTAGGGCAAGGGATTTTTACATACAGCACCGTACCACAATAGTGGATTATCAAAGCAATTCCCATATAATGGATCTTTTTCATGATATCCTACATTTTAAATGTGAAATCATTTACATTTTCATTTGTCAATACTAGGTTAACAGCTGAGAAAACAATAACATTTAACAACAAAAGTTTTGGTTTGTATGGTTTTCACAACATTTTCCACAGCTCTCTGCTACACACAAGGAAGTGTATGACCACGCGATTGTCCACTGCTTCACCTGTAGTCATCGCATGGAAAACCTTTAGAATGTGACATCAGTCTGCTGCTCCATACAACATCTGGCCTATGACCTGTTCAGACGGAAAACCTTTCACTCGTAATGGCATAGGCTGCATCAATAATGGCACCCTATTCCCTATAGAAGTGCACTAATTTTGACCAGGACAACCCTGCTTTCAATCTACACACAATACCCCATAAAAACAAAGTAAAAACTGTTTTTTAGAGAAAACTAAGTATTCAGACCCTTTGCTATGAGACTCAAATTGAGCTCAGGTGCATCCTGTTTCCATTGATCGTCCTTGAGATGTTTCTACAACTTGATTGGAGTCCACCTGTGGGAAATTCAACTGATTGGACATGATTTGGAAAGGCACACACCTGTCTATATAATATCAGAGCGAAAACCAAGCCATGAGATCAAAAGGAATTGTCCGTAGAGCTCCGGGACAGGATTGTGTCGAGGCAAAGATCTGGGTACCAAAAACATTCTGCAGCGTTGATGGTCCCCAAGAACACAGTGGCCTCCATCATTATTAAATGGAAGAAGTTTGGAACCACCAAGGCTCTTCCTAGAGCTGGCCGATCCGGCCAAACTGAGCAATTGGAGGAGAAGGGCCTTCCGCCAGGGAGATGGCCAAGAACCTGATGGTCACTGACAGTGCTCCAGAGTTCCTCTGTGGAGATGGGAGAACCTTCCAGAAGGACAATCATCTCTGCAGTGCTCCACCAATCAGGCCTTTATGGAAGAGTGGCCAGACGGAAGACACCCATTAGTAAAAAGGCAGTCAGGTTTGAGGGAAAGATGAACGGAGAAAAGTACAGAGAGATCCTTGATGAAAACCTGCTCCAGAGAGCCAAGGACCTCAGACTGGGGCAAAGGTTCACTTTCCAACAGGCTTCGGGAGAAGTCTCTGTATGTCCTTGAGTGGCCCAGCCAGAGCCTGGACTTGAACCCAATCTAACATCTCTGGAGAGACCTGAAAATAGCTGTGCAGCGACGCTCCCCATTTAACCTGACAGAGCTTGAGAGGATCTGTAGAGAAGAATGGGTCGAAACTCCCCAAATAGAGGGGAGCCAAGCTTGTAGCGTCATACCCAAGAAGTCTCGAGGCTGTAATCGCTGCCAAAGGTGCTTCAACAAAGCACTGTGTAAAGGGTCTGAATACTTATGTAAATGTGATATTTCAGTTGATTTATTTGACTAAATTTGCAAAAATGTCTAAAAACCTGTTTTTGCCTCGTCATTATGGGGTATTGTGTGTAGATTGATAAGGGGGGAAAAACAATTAAATCTATTTTAGAATAAGGCTATAATGTAACAAAATGTATAAAAAGGGAAGGGGTCTGAATTCTTTCCAAATGCACTGTACATAGGCTACCATTTAGGAATGAGATGTGTAACAGTAGACCAAGGGTGCAAACCAAATGACACCCGATTCGCTATACAGTGCACTACAGTACCTTTGACTACATAGGGACTATGGTGCTGTTTGGGACACAGACCAAGTTTAAACTATCAACCTGCCTCTGACAGCACCATGTTACGTCATTGCACCGCTTTGCTAGTGATACAGCAGCTATGCCGGAGACAGTGTTATTTTAGTGTGTGACATGTGTGTGTGTGTGTGTGCTCCTGCCTGCCTGAGGCCGTGTGTGTGTGGTCTGGTGTGGCCTGGTGTGGTCTGTGGGGATGTGGTGAGATGCATATCTTTAATAACAGTACATTAGAGCTGTGGTGGAACAGACAAACCATCTTCTCTGCTAAGCTGCTGGAAATTGAGTCTGATGGCTCGTGAATCAGAGAGCCTTGTTGTTGTGATTGCATTTCTGTGTCGAAATGAGGCTGTTCGGAGGGCAGAAAGGGGTGCAAGTCAATATTAGGCGTTTTGTTTTGTACGTCCGGTGTACAGTGGATCATTCTGTGGATAATTCCGTATGATATCACCAGGGGTGGGGTGTGTGTGTGTGTGTGTGTGTGTGTGTGTGTGTGTGTGTGTGCCTCTTTCTCTCTCTCTCTGTCTGTCTGTCTGTCTGTCTCTGTCTGTCTGTCTGTCTGTCTGTCTGTCTGTCTGTCTGTCTGTCTGTCTGTCTGTCTGTCTGTCTGTCTGTCTGTCTGTCTGTCTGTCTGTCTGTCTGTCTGTCTGTCTGTCTGTCTGCCTCTCCCTTCTCTCTCTATTTATCTCCGCCCCTCTCTTCAATAGCTTTCTTCCTCTACCTATTCTCATTCTCCACCAGATTCAAAATTAAAAACAGTGAGTGTTCCCAATGTTCCAATGGAACACAATACAAGACAATTGTACATTGTATCAGTGGCCATAAAGCAAGCAGCTATGTGAATCATGCTAATGATTGTAAAATAACGTAATCACAGATGCCAAGACTGCAAAGGCAGTCACTGAGAGAGAATGGTGTGATAAAATCCTCACAGAATCCAACCATGTCCCAAACAGCCATCCACATTTTGCAATCACCGTTGCAGAATGATGATGAACAAGCAATAAACCTGCTCATCTTGAACACTTCTCTCTCCCCAAAGCAGAAGGCTATAACTCCTTCTGTGTCTCCTACACATCCTAACTGAGCATCATAACCGTTACCCATATGTTCCACTGTGGAGCAGTGGCAAAATCAGCTCATTTCTGACTCTGCCAGGTTGTATTATACGTGTGTATTTGTGTTGGTCTATATCAGTGTGTTGGTGTTATAAAACATCTGTGCTGGCTTCCATCCCGTTTACCTCACACAGACAACACTTTTTTTGACGAGGCTCATAACAGGACAGTGCTCATCTGTGTCCATGTGAAATCTGAGTAGGTGTAACATAGAGTTAAGTACAGAACCCTGTAGGTGAATTTTAGGATCTCAAAGACACAACTTATTCTTGTCTTTTTTTAAATTTCTTATTGTCGAGAAGGAACCTGCAAGTAAGCATTTTTGCTGGACGGTGTATGCCATACAACTAATAAAAAAAACGTTTAACTTGAAACTTCGTATCGGTGACTGCATCCCTTGGAGTGCAAAGTCAGACAAGATGGGTCAAGTGAAAAGCACAGTGCCCTTCCTATAGTCAACCGCTTTCCCCAATCCCTGCCCTCTCATTTAATAAACACATGAGCAACTGGTTTGCTGGTGTGGCAGAGTGTGGGTGTTTGTGTGTGTCAAGTGTATGTGTAGTGTGTGTGAGGGGGGTTGTTGTCATGGCTACCTTTCTTCCTGTGCTCCCATTCAGCTCCAGATGGGCCAGGCTTATTGGAAACAGAGTCGTAGAGGTTGCCAGGCCCTATCTGGAGGCCCTCGGGGGCCAAATTAGGGCTCCCCATAGGCCACATTAAAGCCTGTTAACTAAGTTAGATGGAGAAATTGACCAAGGGAGCTGACTGACAGACCGGGGCTCAGACTGCATCCTAAATGGCACCCTATTCCCTATATAGTGCACTGCCAGACTGGATCAGGGTGCCATTTGGGGTGACTTCAGACTCATCTCAGGGCTATAGTCTATTCTCTCCTCTGTCTTTTGTTTGACTGCTGATCGGGAGATAACAGGCAGTTCCTGACAATGGAGGGTTTTCAGGTGGGATGTATTTTGGAAAAAAACGGCAGAGGAAAGTTAGTTAATGTATTCCAGTATTTCAACGCAAAGGTAGCTACGGTATTGTATTATGAGTTACGAGAGATGGGTTTGCTGATTCTTCCAAGAATAGTCCTTACAGATTAATATGTGATGTTTCTTTTCAGAATTTCCACAGACGAGTAGGTGGATGTCTGTGTGTGTCTATTTGTGTGGCTGTGTGTGTGTGTTTAAACCCAAGTCATCGAGGGTTAGCCTGTTGAAATGAAGCCTAGACAGCATTTCTACTACATTGCCACATTCTTGATACCCATCCAAGCATTTTTCTATTTCTTTACAAGAAAATCAACAAGGGTAGAGGTCAGTAAGTGAGGACGTTTTCATATTGTAATTCAACCATAAAGACCGGAGCCATGTACTTCCTGCCCCTCTGTCTCCCCGCCCCTTAGGTGTGATTGACAGGCCTGTTGACAGCTCATATAGGCTCCAGATGAGGCCTGCTCACTGTCCCTCACACTCCACTCCATCTGACGCACCACTGGGAACGATCATAAATCACCTGACACACGGACACACACACACACAGCCACAGTCCACATTCTTCAAACCACTGGAGCCACTTGATCATCTGACGTGGACGTTTAAGATCCCCGTAGAGAGGCCAAGCTTCAAACCCCCAGGGTGTGATGGCTTTTCCTCATAGGGCTTATAAATGGTCACTTGCTCTATTTTAATATGAAAAATCCTAAATTACAACTTCATTTTAGCAAATTCAGAATTTAATCATAGCAAATCCTGTGATTAACTTGATTACATTTTGAATATTTTGAAAGCCCTAATTATCTGTCCTCTTGTCATAACCAAAACTATAAATATCATTCAGTTATCGAATTTTACCTTCATTTAACTAGGCAGTCAGTTAAGAACAAATTCTTATTTTCAATGACAGCCTCGGAACAGTGGGTTAAGTGCCTTGTTCAAGGGCAGAATTACATATTTTTACCTTGTCAGCTTGGGGATTTGATATTGCAACCTTCCAGTTACGAGTTCAACACTCTAACCACTAGGCTACCTGCTGCCCCAATCTTCAATGTGTTGTCGGACTTTGGCTGCATATTTTCCGCCATTTTCATCAAATATGATAACGTTGTGAAGCCACGCCCATTTTCGGAAAAATTGCATTATGGGCCCAAAAAGTACTTAGTACGACATCCGGGTACTTTTGGCATACTAACTATATCCATACTATAACCAATAAGCATACTTTATACTCAATTTACGTCACAAATAGTACGGTTAGTATGAGAATTTGAACACAGCTTATAAGCAAAAGTCAGTTGTACTGAGGGTGCATCTCAAAAGTGTAGAGTCCTTTCAGTGAGTGACAGGAGACAAGGATAGAAAACCATGAAAGAGTATTGAGACACACCCATAATCTTGTGCAACTCTCCTGGCAGCAATTGCACTTAAGACAAGCGGGAGGAGTCGGGAGCAAGCTCACAGATTCTGCTTTAAAATGAAATGTCATTGAATCCACAATGGACACTATGTCCAAAAATCAGAATGGGGCTGCGAGTAGATTTGGTTGGGTTTGTTGTGCTTGTCTCATTCAGGTCATTTAGTTATGCTCAGAGTTGACATTTTCCAATGCCATCACGTAGTCAAGAAACATCTAACTTTGCCAGCTAGGGTCCACAGCAGCAAGCCGAAGAGCCTGTGAGCACAGACTCAAGGATACCCACCCAATACCTATTCAGACCGCTATGCCATTTGAACAAAGGATACCTGTTCAAGTCCCTGTGCAAACTGAGCACGGGAGACCTGCACCATCTTCTGTACAGTTTGAACATAGAAACCCTGTTCAGTAACCAACCCAGGTGCCTGTAAAATATGAACCTCAACAGCCTGCCAGAAAGCAGGGAAACCGCCTGTGCATGGCCGAGTCCTGAACCATATGGTGAAGGAGGAAGCAAAAGAGCCGGAGAAGTTTGAGTGGAAGAATCCAGTGTCTGCCACCAGTGTAGCGGTCCAGTGCAGGGAGGAAGTGGTTCGGGTGGAGGTCAAGCAGGATTTCCTTGGGAAAGGCACTCCCATTGTAAGAACAAATGAGTTTGGAGTTGAATGCCATTATCAAAGCTACGGACTTTTATTTCATTCTCACTTTTCAAATGTTTTCCGTGTCATGCTCTAATGAACACAACCCTGGCTCTGGCTGTATAAAGTGTTGTATCCATCAGGAAGCACAATGTGACCAGTAATGCTCTGAAGCCTACCTGGGTCCCCTTCTCCTCCACCAAGGTCTCAGAGCAGCAGCTGGTCTTATCTCTCAGGCTCTTGACAGGTGGGTATAGAACATAGGGTTTAAAGGTGGAATCTGTAACTTTCATCACTCCAGTAGAAACTTGAGATACTGTGAACACATTTGGCCAAGAAGCAAAGCAAATTCTTAATCCCCAAGGCCCGACCTCAAACTTTGAAAACAAGCGCAGGGGCCGCATATTTGACTGGAAATAAAGGTGAGGCTACACCTTTAAAGTTGACCTCTGCCATTTTGGGCTATAGAGAACCACCGTATCAGTCATAATACCCATAACCTAGCGGTCAAACAGGGAAGTGATTCCACTCATATTCCCCATAGGGCATTGTTATGTAGGCTTACTCTGCCATGATGTTTTGATAACTGTGTAAATCTCTCTAGGACAGTCACTTTTATTCATGTATTCTCCTGTATTTACCCCCCCCCCCCCCCTGAAATGCTAATGTGGCTATCATAAAGCACTACAAATGCCATGATGATCTGGACGAGACTGCCGAATCAAGGTAAAGGTAAGAATAAGTCCCACTTCCTGTAGCAAACCCAGGATGACAAACTCCAGTTTCAGCTTGAGGCCTTCAGGTTCCACCAAGATGAGAGGAGCTCTGTGAGTAACGACGCATTCACCTGAAGGCCATTTTATTTTTTAGTCTGTATGTACTGTACTCACCTGTCATGTTCAGTAGGCACTAAATGGAAGAAACAAACAGGGAATACCTGGAATTTTCCAATAAGAAACACTGACTTTGACTTTCTGTTGTTTACTCTAATGAACACAACCCTGTACAAGTCATATATCTCCTACCTTCCTATAAATGTACATCACATGTCATCTGAGAGCAAGGTCGGCCTCTGCTTCCAGTGACTCAGAACACGAGGCTTGCTCGTCGTTTACTACAGAGGCAAACCGGTTTGTCTATGGGGATCGAGTTTATACTGCACAAAACTATAATTCTGCAAACATGGATGTTTCTTCATTGGATTTGTGTAGAGCTAGGACCCAAAGCTATACATGGTTTTCATTGGTTTGCATTTTCTGAACTGGGGTCCTGTTTTCTTTCCTCTAAGGTGGGTTTCAGCAGGTCGGGATGACCTGGTGTGTGGCTGCTGGGACTCCACCTGTGGCCTGAGAATGGGGAGGAGTCTGCTGACTGACAATGTATTTCACCAGAGTAAGCTTTGAAGTTTATGATTTGATCTATGCCGGTGGTGCTTTTCTATCAAGTGGTGTCTAGCTTGCATCTCTTCCTCATCCGATTCTGTACACTGACGGATCACTGTTTCACAACAGATAGATGGGAGGCGGAGGCTGCTCTCGGGTTCCATCTTAGTCCAGGACTCCGACTGGCTACAGACGAATGAGTTCCCTGAGGAGCAGGCATCTCAACTAGAGGTCAACTACCAGAGCACAACAGTTGAATGACTTTTGCATTAGCTGTAGTTGTTCACTAGGGCACACCGTAAGGACACATTTAGCAATGGTAAGTAAACATCTGCGTCCTAATTGGACAAGTTAAGATACCTCCCTATTTCAAAATGTTTTCCACTAACTGAAGCTTTGAGAAAGTGCTAAAAACCCATGCTATAAGCAAGAGCTTGTAGGTAAACATTTGGACATAAGTGTTGTATTACTCAGGTTTATGATAACGCTGTATTGTATTCCGAGTGAAATAATTGAACCTCCTTCCTCAGGCGTGTCTCTCATGGGGATACTGCTGGCTGCTGTGGGAGTGACCCCACTCACTTGCACTGGCGACTTTGTTGTATTTGAGGCTACGCCAACCCCACAGGCAAGCAACCATTGTAGATGACAATAAACCTGTTGTGAACTGACTCATGTTCTCTGCAGTCTTATTTACTATCTTTGGAATAGGGTAGGTTCCAGATCGTTATCGTAGTTGCGCCGAGGCAGATGATCAGATCACATTGAAGTCCATTATTATGATGTGGCAAGATGCGCAGCCCGGTCGCTAGGAAGATGACCTGGAATACCAATTTATCTGGTTAATTAATGTAATTGAGGCTGTGGTGTCCGGCTCGGTTTCTCATTTAATAGGCGGGATTTGAGAACAATAAACAGTATATACTGCAGCCCTCTGTGACAGAAGCTAAATCAACGAGCCAGTGAACAGTAACAGCTCCTTGGTAACACGTTCAACCATTCATTTTTTAAAAATCTATTCACATAAAATGCAATCAGGGTTGGGGAGTAACTGATTACATGTAACTACATTACCAGTTAAAATATTGTAATTACATCATTTTGGAAACTAGATTACTTAATGGATTACTTTTAAATTCAGAAAGGATGTTCGCAAAAATAAATACATTATGACATTGTTCTGTTTTCTCAATGACATTCAATTCAGCATTGAGTTTGAGTTTGTTCCATCTGAGCGAGTCTGACCGTAAGCCTGAGACCACTGACACACTAAATGCGTTTGATGGATCCTTTTTAGTTTTCTAATGCCTATTAAGGGGAAAGTAATCTAAAAGTAATCCGAATATGCTACTGTGTTTGGGTTATCCAAAAGTTACGTCACTGATTTACAATTTGACCGGTAACTAGTAACTCACTGATTACTTTTAGAAAGTAACCTACCCAACCCTGAACGCAATATAACATTTACTTCCCCAAATCACTGACATAAACCATATTCAAAGTTGCCGCGACCATTACAGAACGGTTACATTCTGAACCAAGTATTGCCTACTGTTGGCTAGCGTGGTTAAAACCGACTGAACCAGACTCACTCAATGGTGAGAACAACATTCAGTCTGGTTTAAGCAGGCTAAGGCCAGCCCTGATCCCAGTCATCACAATTACATGCCGTCTGGTGTTTCATGCTCGGTGCTGTCATCGAACACGGCTGTGGTATGAAAGTATGTGTATATGGCCGTTGCATACCAATGTCATGGAGCAATATATATTCAACATCACACTCGATCTGTGTGCTAGACATGTGACAGGCCTCTCTCCGTAGCTAGGGACACAGCCATTACGTTTGATGTGTGTCTAGCCTCCGGGTCATGTATCCTGTCAGGCAAAATGGCTGATACACACTCATTCAAACTGAGACTCACACGCACTCTTACACTCTCACTGTTTAACTTGTCAATTTGCGGCCCCCACAAAACGTCATGTGGGGAAACTGCCGTCATGTGGGGGAAACTGCCGTCATGTGGGGAAACTGCTGTCATGTAGGGGAAACTGCCGTCATGTGGGGGAAACTGCCGTCATGTGGGGGAAACTGCTGTCATGTGGGGGAAACTGCTGTCATGTGGGGGAAACTGCCGTCATGTGGGGGAAACTGCTGTCATGTGGGGGAAACTGCTGTCATGTGGGGGAAACTGCTGTCATGTGGGGGAAACTGCCGTCATGTGGGGGAAACTGCTGTCATGTGGGGGAAACTGCTGTCATGTGGGGAAACTGCCGTCATGTGGGGAAACTGCTGTCATGTGGGGAAACTGCCGTCATGTAGGAAAACTGCTGTCATGTGGGGAAACTGCTGTCATGTGGGAAACTGCTGTCATGTGGGGAAACTGCTGTCATGTGGGACAACTGCTGTCATGTGGGGAAACTGCTGTCATGTGGGGAAACTGCTGTCATGTGGGGAAACTGCTGTCATGTGGGGAAACTGCTGTCATGTGGGGAAACTGCTGTCATGTGGGGAAACTGCTGTCATGTGGGACAACTGCTGTCATGTGGGGGAAACTGCTGTCATGTGGGGGAAACTGCTGTCATGTGGGGAAACTGCTGTCATGTGGGGGAAACTGCTGTCATGTGGGAAAACTGCTGTCATGTGGGGAAACTGCTGTC